>NC_057797.1:173281377-173285017 GCF_018294505.1 Triticum aestivum | reverse complement strand
CGGTTGGGAGATGCAAAATCAAGTGCTGCATTGAATTAAAGAAGCCCGACGGAAAGATCTTCTCTAACTTGCAGATCAACTCCGGCGCCAACTCTTCCATTTCTTCTAGCAGGCCAGGCAATAGTTCTTCGGCACAGAGAACACGGAAGAAATAGCTCAACTCTGCTAGTACTAGCCAGTCATCCTCAGGGATGAAGCCATGCAACATCACCAACATTACCCGCACAATCCATATGTGCCAGTCATGACTCTTGATACCAAATATCTTCAATTTATCAAGACTCACTCCCCTCTTTAGATTCGCTGCATAACCATCGGGGAACATCAACTGATGTTGCACCCACAAGATAATTTCCCTCATTCCTGGCCTTCCAAGATTGAACCATGCCTTTGGCTTCATCCAGTTCTGCTTTCCTTTCGGTTCTTTCATGTTTTGTAACGGCCTATCACATAGCGCCTCCAGATCGACTCTAGCCTTAGTATTATCCTCTGACTTACCATCTATGCTAAACAATGTACCAAAAAGTGCCTCGGCGATATTCTTCTCAGTGTGCATTATGTCGATGTTGTGTGGGCAAAGGAGGTCTTTGGAGTAAGGCAGATCCCACAAGCATGTCTTGTGAGTCCAGGCGTGTTTCGAATTATACCCCTTGAAATACCATGGACGCTCTAGGTCTGGCTCGAGAGCGTTTAAATGATCCTGGGTCTCTTGGCCTGTCAATGTAGGTGGTGCAGAGTTTTTGACAACTCTACCTCTGATGAAGTTCTTCTTGTCTTTCCTGAACTTATGGCAAGGATCCAGGAACTATCTATGCATATCGAAGCAAGAAAACTTGCGATCGGCCTGAAGCCAACGAAACTCAAGAGCTCCCTTGCATGTGGGGCATGGGAACCTTCCATGCACACACCAGCCAATGAATAGCGCATACACCGACAAGTCATGCATCGAGTACATGTACTAGACACGCATTATGAAGTTCCGTTTGCTAAAGGCATCGTATGTCTTGAACCCATTATCCCAGGCTTCTTGCAATTCGTCCTTCAGTGGTTGCATGTACACATTCATATTCTTCCCCGGATAGTTGGGCCCTGGAATTATCAATGTCAGGAAAATGTTCTTTCTTTGCATAATCTGTCCGGGGGGAGATTGAGTGGAAAGACAAATACGGGCCAACAACTGTATTGGGCTGCTGTCAGACCAAACACACTGAACCCATCCGTGTTGATGCCGACTCGAGGATGCCTCGGATCTGCCGCTTTGTCATCATGTAATCATCGAAGATCTTCCATGATTCACCGTCCGATGTGTGCACCATCATCAGCTTCCCATTTGCATCTAGTTTCCTTCTTTTGCCCGTTTTGTGCCATGTCATTTGTCTTTCCATCTCTTCGACCATGAAAAGACGTTGAAGTCTTGGTACGATTGGCATATACCGAAGAACATTAACAGGGATTTTGGTATGCGTCTTCTCACCCATACCGTTTTCTACCATAACGTACCTGGATGACTTGCAAATGGGACAATAGTTCAAGTCCGCATACTAAAGCCTAAATAAGACACATCCTTTCTCACATGCATGTATCTTCTCATAGGGCATCTTAAGAGCATGGAGAATTTTGTCTGACTGGTACAGGTTTGCAGGTAGTACATGGCCTTTGGGTAGAAAACGTCCAAATGTTGTCATAATTGCGTCATAGCATTCTCTGCCCAAGTTGAATTGAGCCTCTAGAGCCATTATTTGTGAGATAGCATCTAGCTGACAAAGCTCGGTGTGCTCGTGGAGAGGACGTTTTGAAGACTCCAACATTTCATTGAAGGCCTTTGCAGATTCCTCCATCTCATCATCCGAGTCCCGAGCATCATCAAAGTCTTGCACCATGTCTTGCATCCCGGTACCATGCTCGTCGGTGCGACGACGAAGCAGCTCAGCTTTGGCACGTCGGGCAGACTCACCATGAAATGTCCACACCGTATAATCTGGCGTAAAACCGCACTTCTGCAGGTGTTTGCCCATTTCATCCTCTGTCCTCTAGTGCCAATTGTTGCACTCACCGCAGGGGCACCATGTTACCCTCTGGCCATTTGCAAATGCGGCTCTCAGAAACCCCTTGGTTTTTTTAACCATTCAGTGGCCATGTCTTTCTGACTAGTGTGACCGGTGTACATCCACGCACGATCAGTCATCTTGCCTAGCTAATGGACACATAAGAAATACATATATATCAGCATGTATATATTCATCAGTTAATAGAGTTTGTCACTTTTATTATGTCCATGCAACCTAGATGCTAATAGGTAAAGATAGGTCCTAATCCCACCCGAGTATGTGTAGATTGGGTTCGTTTTCCCATGCTCTGCTCCAGATCCGACGCAAAATTTCGGCAGCACCTCCCCGCTGTTCTCCTGATACACGTCTCGGCAATAAGCAGAGAGGATGTGTACCCGGAGAACAACAGGGAGGCACTGACGAAATTCTGCATTGGATCCATGCCAGAGCATATGGGAAAACGAACCCAATCTACACATACTCGGGCTGTCCATGGATAATGTTGGACAATTTGAAAGAATCACAGTTATAAATATGCAAATGCATGCATATTTATAGATGTAACCCTTTCAAATGGGAGATGCATGGTGGTCACGCATACTGATGATTGAAGACACCTATAGCTAGCAAGTTTCATCGGCACGAAGACCGGAACAGAGCAAATCAAGGGGGATGGAGATGTCATTTGTGCTAACCCGCGAACGCAGGGGCGGAGCTCGTCGAACACTAGACCCTCGTAGCAACGAAAAAACTGCACATTTAAATTGAAAGATGAGTTTCATAGCAATATTGTTTTTTCCGTCAACCTAAATAAATATTTACAATAGGACGAGCGGGTTAGGGGTTCCTCGGCGTCGATAGAACCCTAAATAGCAACTACCATCGGTGCAAGGTACATGAAGCGGTCGGCGTTGAACACTAGATCCACCTCCCACAAGTGACGCCGGCGCCCGACATCCCGCAACAATAGTTCTAGTGGCCGATGACGGTCGAACACCTTGGCAAATTTGTCTGGCAGCCTCTGCGATGAGGATTAAAGCCATGTTTTGAAATTTCAAACAACCAAACCGACTTGAGTCAGTTTGGGTGTTTCAAGTTTCAACACTTAGCTTTCAATCATCATCTCTGAGGCTGCCAGACAAATTCGCAATTGTGTTCGACCGCCATCGACGCCAAGAGCTGTTGCTACAGGACGCAGGACGCTTGTGTCACTTGTGGGACGTGGATGTAGTATTCGACACCAATGGCCACATGTACCTCGCACTGACGATACTTGCTATTTAGGGTAGCATCAACACCGAGGAACCCCCTAACCCGCTCGTCGCCCTAACCGTACCTAAAGTAAACTAAACTAAACCTAAACTAAAGTAACTAAACTAAACATAAACTGAACCAGAAACTTCACCTAAGCTAATCTAAAATAAACTGACTAAACTAAAAAAACTAAACTAAATTATACTAAACCTAATTAAACTAAATCTAAAAAAGCAAAAAAATGAAAATTTCTCACCTTGGAGCGGCTGGGGCGGCAAGGCGCCGCGGCGGGGCGGCGAGGCGGTGCATCGGGGCGGTCCGCCGGGGCAGCCGGGGTG
>NC_057797.1:173167904-173280922 GCF_018294505.1 Triticum aestivum | reverse complement strand
TGTGGTGTGGGATTGGGACGAGGGGAGAGGGAGAGAGAGAGGGGCAGGGCGCGAGCGGTTTGATACATATAGGACTAGTCTCTTTGCCGTCCGCTAGCTGACGGCAAAGAGCCTAGCTAGCGGACGTTAGAATGGCGACCCTCTCTGCCGCCGGTTAGCGGACGACAATGTTTCTAGGCCATTAGCTACCGGATGACAAAGAAATTGGCTGTTAGCTGCCCCTCACTATCGGCCCACCCTGCCTCTTTGCGGTCGGCTAGTGGACATCAAAGGTTCTATGCCATCAGCTATTTGATGGCAGAGATGAAGCTGACAAACACTTTCTTTGCCGTCAACTGCTTCTTTGTCGTCAGGTTTCTTCAAGCGGATGGCAAAGATCCTCTTTGCCATCAGCTAGCTGACACCAAAGAAACGGCTGACGTCAAAGTTCCTGATTCCAGTAGTGAATGCATTTATGTGCATAATTCAAATTTGAACTACATGCACATGCTCCAATGCATATAAATTGGCTGAGATATCAAATCTGTGTCCTTGGGTGCATGCTTAGGTCCCATGCAAGAAATGAAAATAAATTTCAAACACCAGGGCACCGTTGATTGCTGGCAAAACGTTGAGATACTTTATTTTTAAATTCTAGCAAATCCAAAACTTGTCTGAAATTCATGAAACTTGGCATGCTATCATGGAGCGGCATCAACATGTTGTGGTAAATTTTGTCCCATTTGGGGCAGGTTTGGGTATATGCTTCTCACAAACCAGAGCTTCTCACAACAATCATGATGGTTTTGGTAGGGAACGTCCCACCTTCAGGGACGAAATGATATCCATTGCCTCTTATTGCTTCCAAAAATTTTCTCGTGTCAACATAGAACAACAGGAGTGTTGTGTCAATTTTTGTGATTTGTCGAGGTTCGTTTGAACATTTTTATGCATTAACTGAGTTTTCAATGTGTTTATGTGCATACTTCAAATTTGAACTACATGCATATGCTCCAATGCATATAAATTGGTTGAAAAATCAAATCTGTGTCCTTGGGTGCATGTGTAGGTCCCATGCAAGAAATGAGAATGAATTTCAAACACCAGGGCACTGTTGATTGCCGGCAAAACATTGAGATGCCTGGTTTTTAAATTCTAGCAAATCCAAAACTTGTTTGAAATTCATGAAACTTGGCATGCTATCATGGAGCGGCATTAACATGTCGTGGTCAAATTTTTGCCCCATTTGGGGCAGGTTTGGGTATATGCTTCTCACAAATCAGAGCTTCTCACAACAGGCATGATGGTTTCGGTAGGGAACGTCCCACCTTTGGGGACGAAATGATATCCATTGCCTCTTATTGCTTTCAAATTTTTTCTCGTGTCAACATAGAACAACCGGAGTGTTGTGTCAATTTTTGTGATTTTTCGGGGTTCGTTTGGACAATTTTATGCATTAACTGAGTTTCCAATACATTTATGTGCATATTCAAATTTGAACTACATGCACATGCTCCAGTGCATATAAATTGGTTGAAAAATCAAGTCTGTGTCCTTGGGTGCATGCTTAGGTCCCATGCAAGAAATGGGAATGAATTTCAAACACCAGGGCACCGTTGATTGCCGGTAAAATGTTGAGATACTTTATTTTTAAATTCTAGTAAATCCAAAACTCGCGTGAAATTCATGAAACTTGGCTTCCTATTATGGAATGGCACCCGATATGCTGTGGTATTTTTCGTGTCCATTTTGAGAGAAGGCGCACTCGAATAATGACAGCCAACAAAGGCATTTTGAAAAAATAGCTGCCACTTTAATACCTCAAAAGTCTGTATAATTCAAACAATGTGTGTTCTATTAAAAATTCACATGACGCCACATGTCTTGGTTTTAATGGCTGTAGGAGGTGTCGTGCGGACAGCTGCTTGACCTTGACTGAACGGGAGGCGTGCGAGCACAGTCTGGTGCGCAGGATGATCGAGAGGCATGCAAGCTGTTCTCGAATGCGCAGGCTCACCGGGGAGCGTGCTAGCTGTACACTACACAGGCTCACTGGGAAGCGAGCCCTTTGACTTCCATGGACGCCCGCCTTCCTCTCCGTGCGCGCGCCCCCCTCAGCGGCATGGGACGCCACCATCGAACGCTACCTCTCAGCGCCTCCAGCTGTCATCCTCCTGTGCCACGCCCGTTGACCCCGGGACAACATGATGCAAAGTGAGAGCAGGATTTGTGCATGTCTTCAACACAAATGGTTCTTTTGGATGACCCGTGTGCAACCACTTACAAACAATTTGGTGTGATTTGCATCTGTCATATTGGGTATGTTACCATTTGTCAAAATGGAAAGATTAACAGTTGTTGATCTAGTAACATTGCCTTTTGTCAACCTTGCAACACTGCGATTTGTCAAAATATGAAGCTAAAAATCACTAGCAGTATCTAATTTTTGCAACTAAAATTTAGTAATTAAGCATAGATTTCATTCATAGATAAAGCAGTCGTTCTTAATTTATACAAACAGTTCAACTCGATAGCTGAACCGACCAAACTTTTACCCAATTGTTGCCAACCACGTACTGAAATAGCTAGTTCAACTATATATACTAGCTAATTTTATGTACGTTGTACAGTTCCACCTCATCTATAGTCAGATGAACTGAACAAAATAGCCCCTAAATACTACTACTACCACGGAGGGGCTTTGTGCTACTTCTGGCTGCCTCTCCTGTGCCAAGCGCGCTCAGTAAGAGGCGGAGGAGGAGGATCCTACCGATGAGCTGGGCAACTGTAACGCCCTCGATGCGGCTATAGCTCCCACGTGTCGAGGCACGACTTAGAGGCATAACCGCATTGAAAGCAATGTCGCAAGTCAGGCAATCATTACAACATCCCATGTAATATATAATAAAAGGGGGAGATAACATAGTTGGCTTACACTCGCCACGTCACATCAGAGTACATAAATAACATCCATCATACAACTCACTCATGGCCCGACTACGGCGCCAAAATAGAAAAGACCCCCAACATGCGACAAGGTCCTGAATCGATAACCCCAACTAGGCACCACTACTGATCATCCGGAAAAGATACGTAGTATCGCTGAGAGTCCTCGTCGAACTCCCACTTGAGCTCGTAATCGTCAACTGGAGCAGAAACACCTGGACCTGCATCTGGAGTTGTAGTATCTGTGAGCCACAGGGACTCAGCAATCTCACACCCACGCGATCAAAACTATTTAAGCTCATGGGAATGGATAAGGCAAATATATGTGGAGCTGCAGCAAGCGACTAGCATATGTGGTGGCTAACTTATACGCAAAAGAGAGCGAGAAGAGAAGGCGAAGCACGAGCGAGAAGCTAAAGGAACATCCTGCGCAAGCATAACTCCAACACCGTGTCCACTTCCCGGACTCCGCCGAGAAGGGGCCATCACGGTAACACACACGGTTGATTCATTTTAATTAAGTTTAGTTCAAGTCATCTACAACCGGACATTAACAAATTCCCATCCGCCCATAACCGCGGGCACGGCTTTCGAAAGATCAATCCCTGCAGGGGGGTCCCAACTTAGCCCATAACAAGCTCTCACGGTCAATGAAGGAATAGACCTCCACCCAAGACACACCGATCAGACTCGGTATCTCGGTACAACAAGATGATTCGACAGGTTAAAACAAGTCCAGCAACACCGCCCGAATGTGCCGACAAATCCCGATAGGAGCTGCACATATCTCTTTCTCAGGGCACGCTCGGATAGGTCAAGCTACGAGTAAAACCAAACCTCAAGTTTCCCCGAGGTGGCCCCGCAGGCTGCCTGGTTCGGACCAACACTCAGAGGAGCACTGGCCCGGGGGGGGGGGGGTTAAAATAAGATGACCCTCGAGCTCCGGAAACCCAAGGGAAAAAGAGGCTAGGCGGCAAATGGTAATACCAATGTTGGGCATTGCTGGAAAAGCTTTAATCAAGGCGAACTATCAAGGGGTTCCCATTATAGCCCAACCGCATAAGGGACGCACAATCCGGGAACATAACACCGATATGACGGAAACTAGGGCGGCAAGAGTGGAACAAAACACTAGGCGAGAGGCCGAGCCTTCCACCCTTTACCAAGTATATAGATGCATTAAGATAACATAGCAATATAATGATATCCCAACAAGTAAATAAATGTTCCAACAAGGAACGGCTCCAATCTTCACCTGCAGCTAACAACGCTATAAGAAGGGCTGAGCAAAGCGGTAACATAGCCAATCAACGGTTTGCTAGGACAATGGTGGGTTAGAGGTTCAACATGGCAATTGGGAGGCTGACAAGCAAATGGTAGGCATCGAAGCAGTGGCAAAGCAAAAGAGCGAGCAAACTAGCATAGCAAAGATAGTAGTGATTTCGAGGGTATGATTATCTTGCCTGCACAGTTGTCAGAGTTGACTAGATCCTCACAAGCGAACTCAACGGGCTCCTCGGTAGCGAACTCGTCTCCCGGCTCTACCCACAAAACAAACAAGCAACAAGGATACAATCAACCACGTGCAAGACCAAGCAATATGATGAAATGACGATATGCTATGCGGGATGCGATGCGGGATGCAAAATGCAAGATATGACAGGAAATGCATGAACCTGGCATCAACTTGGAAAACCAAGTGTTCCACTGGATAGAGGGGATGAAATCGCTTGAAAACGATATAAAGATCATAGGAATCGGAGCTACGGTTTAGAAATGGCAAGCGTTTTAAGATATGACACCGGTATGCGATTTGCAGCAAGTAGGCATCTAAATTCAACGAAATGAACATGCTACAGCCACCAAACATGAAAACAAAATACATGGCCGTGATGTACACAAGATGGTTGACAAAACACTAGCACTGAGCCATAGGCAAATTCATCCATTAAGAGGTTCAAACAAGCATGGCTAAAACGCAAATGCAAAACAGATTTCAGACTTAGTGAAATTAACGCTAGTCTGAAATTTCAGATCACGATGCTCTCTTCGGAGCAGCAAAACAACATGATAGAAAACCTGAACATGACAAGTAAGAACATGGCATGGAGCTACTCAACAAGCTTAATAAAACACCCAAAGTGACCTGGGGCCAAAAGGGTTCACAAAATACTCTACCGAGCTCACGAACATAGCTCGAACACAATCAGTTTTCAGACTTAGTGAAAACTGAGACACGCTGAAATATTACTCACGAAGGCATGTAAACGAGCTCGATGCACTCACTACGGTGCAAGTCATGGCAAGGAAAGCATATAACCAGCAAGAAGGCACAAAGTGCTAGCTACCCATGGCAAGAACGAAGGCATAGCATGCATGGAACACTAACGGTAGCATCGGCAAAATCGCAAACAAGTTGACGATCTGCCCAGATTAACAACGAAGCAAAAGTTGAGCTCGATTGAGTCAACCTAGAGCACTCCACATATGCAAACAAAGACATGGATGGATAGAGCATAACTCAAATATCAAAACTCCCTTACTGATCATCCTCAAAAGAGGCACGGATCACTAGGAAACAAGCTGGACATATAGCATCATGAACTAAAATATCCCAGACTTAGTGAAAATCACTAAGTCCCTGAAATCTGCAATCTCAGGTACCTCTCTTCGCAAGCTTGCACAAGACAACACACACATCCTAAAAATGCATGGGTGGCACCTCTGGAAAGAAGGCAAAATGCTTAACAATTCATCCCAAAGGGGCACAGGCATATCATGCACGAATTAAACATGGCAAAAATGACAAAAGTGCATGATGAACTAACGGATCTGCGATTTAACTCACGAAGCCTCCTTCTAACAGCATTTTGGGTATCAAGATGACCTCAAACGCAAATGATGCAATGGAATGAAATGATGTACATGTCGAGGCGAAGACTTCCATATATCATATGCCCAAAACGGAGCTACGGTTGCGGAGATATCATCAGTCAAAGAATGCATAAAAATTAAGAGGGAGAGGGAAGAAAGTCAACCCAGATCTAGGGTTTGGCACTGTAGCGCGGATCCGGCGGGGCACTGTAGCTGGGCGCGCGCGACGAGGTTCGTCGACGCCGGATCCGAGGCCGCCGGCGTAGGGGAAGGCGGTGGCCGGCGACGAGGGGCGGCGAGGTGGCCGGGGGGCCGGCCGCGGGCGAGGGCGCGGCCACGGAGGCGCGGGCGCGCGGCGTGGAGCGGACGGGCGGCGGGGCCCGGCGCGGCGGCGGCCGGTGCGGTGGCGGCGACGGCGCCGGTCGCCGGAGGTCGGGGAGGCGGCGGCGCCCGAGAGGAGGAAGAGGCGCGGGGGCGCGGGCTCGCGGGGGCCCCTCCTGGGCCTCCCGGGCCGGGACGGCGGCGATGTGGGCCTCGCCCACGTGGCGGCTGGCGAGTGGGCGGGCTGCGGCGGCGGACGCTGTCCGGCCGGGGGCGGACACGTCCGTCGGTGGAGATCTCAGTTTTTTTTTAAAACTAGGGTTTCGGACGGGGGAAGAAGAGATCCGAATGGAGGGGGTATAAATAGGCATAGAGGGAGCTAGGAGAGTCCAAATGAGGTGCGGTTTTCGCCCACACGATCGTGATCGAACGCTCTAGGACATGGAGCAGAGTTTGGTGGGTTTTGGGCCAAATTTGGGGGGGTGTTGGGCTGCAACACACACGAGGCCTTCTCGGTCCCTCGGTTAACCGTTGGAGTATCAAACGAAGTCCAAATGATACGAAACTTGACAGGTGGTCTACCGGTAGTAAACCAAGGCCGCTTGGCAAGTCTCGGTCCAATCCGGAAATGTTTAATCCCCACACACGAAAGAAAGCTAGAAATGGCCACCGGAGGAGAACGAAGCGCCGGAATGCAAAACGGACAACGGGGAAAATGCTCGAATGCATGAGATGAACATGTATGCAAATGCAATGCACGAGATGACATGGTATGAGATGCATGAAAACGAAAACAACACACGGAGACAAGGACCCGAACCCGAGAAATAAATATAACTTGACACCGGAAACGGCAAGAGTTGGAGTACAAATGGGGAAAGTTACATCTGGGGCGTTACAACACTCCACCACTACGAAAAGATCTCGTCCCGAGATCTAGGACTGAAAGAACTCCGGGTACTCAGAACGGAGGTGATCCTCGCGTTCCCAGGTAGCTTCACGGTCGGAATGGTGAGACCACTTAACTTTGAGGAATTTGATTGACTTGTTGCGAGTCTTGCGTTCAGTCTCTTCAAGAATAGCAACTGGGTGCTCACGATAGGAGAGATCTTCTTGGAGCTCAATGTCCTCGAAGTTGACGGTGCGGTCAGGAGTCTTGAAGCACTTTCGAAGCTGAGAGACATGGAACACATCATGAACATTTGCAAAGTTTGAAGGAAGCTCAAGTTGATAGGCGAGGTCGCCTCTCTTGCTGACAATCTTGAAAGGTCCCACGTATCTAGGGGCAAGCTTCCCTTTGATACCGAAGCGACGAGTACCTTTCATAGGAGAGACGCGGAGGTAAACATGATCTCCAATCTCGAAAGCCAATTCACGGTGCTTACTATCATAGTAGCACTTCTGGCGGGATTGAGCTGCTTTGAGGTTATCACGAATGACTTTGCACATTTCTTCTGCCTCTGTGATTAGGTCATTGCCCAGCAGCTGACGTTCACCGGTTTCAGACCAGTTGAGAGGGGTACGGCACTTCCTGCCATATAGAATTTCAAAAGGGGCTTTGCCCGAACTTGCTTGAAAGCTGTTGTTGTATGAGAATTCAGCATAAGGAAGACAGTCCTCCCACTTCATGCCGAAAGAAATCACACAAGCCCTGAGCATGTCTTCGAGAATCTGATTGACACGCTCGACTTGACCGCTCGTTTGAGGATGGAAAGCTGTGCTGAAGCGGATGTTGGTGCCCATGGCCTTCTGAAAAGAATCCCAAAACTTGGAGGTAAAGATGCTGCCACGGTCTGAAGATATTACTTGAGGAATACCGTGCAGAGAGACAATGCGAGAGGTATAGAGTTCCGCCAATTGAGCTGCAGTGATCGACTCTTTGATAGGCAGAAAGTGAGCCACTTTGGTGAGCTTGTCGATGACAACGAAGATAGCATCATTGCCACGCTTGGACTTTGGAAACCCAGTCACGAAGTCCATTTCAATGTGGTCAAACTTCCATTCTGGAATGGCAAGAGGTTGGAGGAGACCTGCTGGCCTTTGGTGTTCTGCCTTCACTCTTCTGCAGACATCACACTCGTTCACGAATTGAGCGATCTCGCGCTTCATTCGAGTCCACCAATAAGTTTGCTTGAGGTCCTGATACATCTTCGTACTACCAGGGTGGATGGAGAGGAGAGAGTTGTGAGCCTCGTTCATGATCACCTTACGAAGTTCACCTTTGGGCACAACAATTCGATCCTCGAAGAAGAGAGTGTCCTTGTCATCAAGTCGGTAGCACTTGTACTTGGACTGACTCTTTGCAATACCAATCTTCACCTTCTTCACCATAGCATCAAGAAGTTGGGCTTGGCGAATCTGGTCTTCCAAGGTAGGAGAAACTTGAAGGTTGGCGAGGAAACCTTGAGGAACAACTTGCAGATTAAGCTTGCGGAAAGCTTCACAAAGCTCGGGTTGATAAGGCTTGAGAATCAGACTGTTGCAATATGCTTTTCTGCTCAACGCGTCAGCAATCACATTAGCCTTGCCTGGAGTATACTCGATACTCGGATTGTACTCTTGAATCATTTCGACCCATCGAGTCTGTCTGAGGTTGAGATTAGGCTGAGTGAAGATGTACTTGAGACTCTTGTGATCAGTGAAAATGTCCACTTTCCTTCCCAATAGAAGATGTCTCCAAGTCAACAAAGCATGCACAACTGCCGCCAACTCGAGATCATGAGTGGGGTAGTTCTTCTCATTAGGTTTCAACTGGCGAGAGGTATAAGCAACAACTTTCTTCTCTTGCATCAGTACAGCACCGAGACCTTGGAGAGAGGCATCACAAAAGACCTCGTACGGCTTGGTTTCATCAGGCGGAGTCAGAACTGGAGCAGTGATCAATTTCTCTTTCAAAGAGTTGAAAGCAATATCACACTCCGGAGACCAAACGTACTTGACGTGCTTCTGAAGAAGATTTGAGAGAGGCTTGGCGATCTTAGAAAAGTTTTCAACGAATCTTCTGCAATAGCTTGCGAGACCGAGGAAACTGCGGAGTTGCTTCACGTTCTGAGGAGGTTCCCAATTCACAATTGCAGACACCTTCTCAGGATTCACGGAAATGCCCTTGGCAGAGATGATATGACCAAGATAAAGAACCTCATCGAGCCAAAATTCACACTTGGAGAACTTGGCGTAGAACTGATGTTCTCTGAGCTTGTCAAGAACCAAACGCAAGTGCTTGGCATGATCTTTCTTGTTCTTCGAGAAAACCAGAATGTCGTCGAGATAGACCAAAACGAATTCATTGGTGTAGGGGTTGAAGATGAAGTTCATCATGCGAGAGAACGTCGGAGGAGCGTTGGCGAGGCCAAAAGACATGACGGTGTATTCATATGAACCAAAGCTTGTTCTGAACGCCGTCTTGGGAATATCTTGCTCACGAATACGAATCTGATGATAACCCATACGGAGATCAAGCTTGGAGAATACTTGAGCACCCTTGAGTTGTTCGAACAGCTCATTGATGTTGGGAAGTGGGTATTTGTTCTTGATGGTCTTCTTGTTTACTGGACGGTAATCAACACAAAGTCGACTCGATCCATCCTTCTTCTTCACAAAAAGAACACCACAACCCCACGGAGAAGTACTAGGCCGAATGAGACCCAATCTTTCTTGCTCATCGAGTTGTTTCTTCAACTCCTTCAACTCTTCGGGGCCGAGCTTGTAAGGACGTTTGCACACAGGTTCCGTACCGGGCTCAAGTTCAATAACAAATTCAACTGGCCGGTGCGGAGGCATTCCTGGGAGCTCTTCTGGAAAGACGTCTTGATACTCACAAACAACCGGAATCTGCGAAATAGCATCCAATTCACCCTTCTCATTGAGAGAAAACAACCGGATGGAATTATCCCGAGCGGCAAAGACAATGACATCCTCAGACGAATGAGTCAGTTGAATCTGCCTGGCTGCACAATCAAGCTGAGCTTTATGCTTAGAGAGCCAGTCCATCCCGAGAATAAGATCGATATCCGAGTTACCAAGAACCATAGGAGAAGCAAGAAACTTGAAATCGCCCATCGTGATAGCGACATCTGGCACCTCCAGACTTGCGCTCAAACGTTTGCCAGGAGAAATGATATCCATATGTTTACCCAAATGAGAAGAAACGAACTCATGCTTGGTAAAAAATGGCTTTGACATGAAACAATGCGATGCACCCGTGTCAAAAAGAACTTTTGCAGGAATATCATTAATAGGAAGGTTACCCATAATGACATCTGAAGAATCCTCAGCCTGAGCTGCATTCAGCATATTGACCTTGGCGTGCTTGGGATTGTGCTTGACCACAGCTGTACTTGCCGATCTGACAGGAGGAGGAGGAGGAAGACGCCTCTGGTTGGTACACTTGTTGGCATAGTGACCCTTCTGTTGGCACTTGTTGCACGTGACCTCTGAAAGCGGACGGTGATACGGAGCACTCGATCTTGGCGCTTGAGACGAAGACTTGTTCTGAAAGCCTGGGTTGGGTGGGTGGGAGAAACCACTGCCACCTTTGCTCTTCTGCTGATACGGCTGACGGAACGGAGGAGGAGGAAGCCAATACTTCTGCTGCTTGACCACTTGAGTAGAGGAAGAAGGAGTAACATCTCTGGCACGCTTCCTGGAAGCATCACATCTCATCTGAGCAGCCTCTTGCTTCAGTGCCATGTTGTAGAACTCATCGTATCTCAACGGCTCAAAGAGGACAAGAGCGAGCTGAATTTCCTCACGAAGACCACCCCTGAACTGATAGATCATGCTCTTCTCATCAGGAACATCCTGCTTGGCAAAACGGGCGAGCTTCTGGAACAACTTGTTGTAGTCATAGACAGACAAAGAGCCTTGCTTCAGATTGCGGAATTCCTGACGCTTACTCTCAACCACACTTTGAGGGATGTGATGAGCGCGGAAATCTTGACGGAAATCGTCCCAAGTGATAACACGTCCACCTCTGGAATCCTTGTACTGCTGGAACCACTCTGCAGCCTGATCTTTGAGCTGGAAAGAAGCGAACTTGACGAAATCTTCAGGCCTGACGTTGCTACATTCAAAATGCTTGCCCAGATCCACTAGCCAATCGTCAGCATCGGTAGCCTCAACACAACCGCTGAACGTCTTTGGGCCATTTGCGAGGAACTGGTTCAGAGTAGCAAAGTGGTGCTGATTATGGCCTTGATTCCCTTGACTGCCTTGATTGCGCTCTTGGAGGATTTGCATGATCAACTGTGTGTTTGCATTAGTAGCGGCCATCACAGCTTGCCATGCTTCCGGAGGAGGCGGAGGTGGAGGCGGATTAGGATTCGGAGTCGTGCGCGTTGGAGGAGCCATCCTGAACAGGTTGACCACCATTAGCACATTGATAGACAACAATATAGAAGCTGAATCCAACGGAATGAAAATTGCAACATATAGTCTTCACATCCGAACAAAATGAACGAATGCATTCCTCTTGAAATGGTCACATATCCATAAATTGAGAAGCCACGTAGAATTAAGGAAGAGAAATAATTCAACAAGGTACGGATCAAGAACGAATAATCGGTAAGAAATCCCAATCTCAAACCAATATCCGTGGAAGAAGAACTAGAGCTACTAGAATTCCCACCTATGAAATTCCCGAACCTTTCCGGTTATGCAATCAGGTGTTGGGGATACAGGGGAAGCACAATATCTCACCCAAACTAGCAAATCCTACATCCAGCTGTATCCATCCTTCAACACATAACCAGGAAAACTTCGGAAACCATCTACCTCAACCTTCGAAAAGCATCCGTTATACAAGTTATGGCGATACTCCCGAACTCCCGCCCCAGTACTGGGTGGCGTCGAGGTTATCTCACCAACGAACTGCATAAAAGAGATTTTCGATGTCGGCGAACATATCTCAAGTATACCAGAATTGCAACGATAAAATTGTGACGACAACACCTCGGAGCTCAACTCCCCGGGACACTGCCACAACCCCTAAAGACAGGAGGCACCAAGAACAATGTTCTCGTCACAAAACCATCGGAACAAAACCAAGATACTCGCGTGATCCTAAAAAAATTTTAGTGAAATTTGAGAAGAGAAGAGTCAAAACTCTACGCCAGGATGCCTTACCAGAGCGATGAGGAGACTGGGAAGTAAAAAGAATTCCTAAGCTCTCCGATATATAATTCCTAAGGACTCAAAACATTTTTCTAGACACAACTCGGCTGCTAAAAACGATCAAGCAATGGGGCTCCTAAGGTCGGGGAAGGCTCTGATTACCAACTTGTAACGCCCTCGATGCGGCTATAGCTCCCACGTGTCGAGGCACGACTTAGAGGCATAACCGCATTGAAAGCAATGTCGCAAGTCAGGCAATCATTACAACATCCCATGTAATATATAATAAAAGGGGGAGATAACATAGTTGGCTTACACTCGCCACGTCACATCAGAGTACATAAATAACATCCATCATACAAATCACTCATGGCCCGACTACGGCGCCAAAATAGAAAAGACCCCCAACATGCGACAAGGTCCTGAATCGATAACCCCAACTAGGCACCACTACTGATCATCCGGAAAAGATACGTAGTATCGCTGAGAGTCCTCGTCGAACTCCCACTTGAGCTCGTAATCGTCAACTGGAGCAGAAACACCTGGACCTGCATCTGGAGTTGTAGTATCTGTGAGCCACAGGGACTCAGCAATCTCACACCCACGCGATCAAAACTATTTAAGCTCATGGGAATGGATAAGGCAAATATATGTGGAGCTGCAGCAAGCGACTAGCATATGTGGTGGCTAACTTATACGCAAAAGAGAGCGAGAAGAGAAGGCGAAGCACGAGCGAGAAGCTAAAGGAACATCCTGCGCAAGCATAACTCCAACACCGTGTCCACTTCCCGGACTCCGCCGAGAAGGGGCCATCACGGTAACACACACGGTTGATTCATTTTAATTAAGTTTAGTTCAAGTCATCTACAACCGGACATTAACAAATTCCCATCCGCCCATAACCGCGGGCACGGCTTTCGAAAGATCAATCCCTGCAGGGGGGTCCCAACTTAGCCCATAACAAGCTCTCACGGTCAACGAAGGAATAGACCTCCACCCAAGACACACCGATCAGACTCGGTATCTCGGTACAACAAGATGATTCGACAGGTTAAAACAAGTCCAGCAACACCGCCCGAATGTGCCGACAAATCCCGATAGGAGCTGCACATATCTCTTTCTCAGGGCACGCTCGGATAGGTCAAGCTACGAGTAAAACCAAACCTCAAGTTTCCCCGAGGTGGCCCCGCAGGCTGCCTGGTTCGGACCAACACTCAGAGGAGCACTGGCCCGGGGGGGGGGGTTAAAATAAGATGACCCTCGGGCTCCGGAAACCCAAGGGAAAAAGAGGCTAGGTGGCAAATGGTAAAACCAATGTTGGGCATTGCTGGAAAAGCTTTAATCAAGGCGAACTATCAAGGGGTTCCCATTATAGCCCAACCGCGTAAGGGACGCACAATCCGGGAACATAACACCGATATGACGGAAACTAGGGCGGCAAGAGTGGAACAAAACACTAGGCGAGAGGCCGAGCCTTCCACCCTTTACCAAGTATATAGATGCATTAAGATAACATAGCAATATAATGATATCCCAACAAGTAAATAAATGTTCCAACAAGGAACGGCTCCAATCTTCACCTGCAGCTAACAACGCTATAAGAAGGGCTGAGCAAAGCGGTAACATAGCCAATCAACGGTTTGCTAGGACAATGGTGGGTTAGAGGTTCAACATGGCAATTGGGAGGCTGACAAGCAAATGGTAGGCATCGTAGCAGTGGCAAAGCAAAAGAGCGAGCAAACTAGCATAGCAAAGATAGTAGTGATTTCGAGGGTATGATCATCTTGCCTGCACAGTTGTCAGAGTTGACTGGATCCTCACAAGCAAACTCAACGGGCTCCTCGGTAGCGAACTCGTCTCCCGGCTCTACCCACAAGACAAACAAGCAACAAGGATACAATCAACCACGGGCAAGACCAAGCAATATGATGAAATGACGATATGCTATGCGGGATGCGATGCGGGATGCAAAATGCAAGATATGACAGGAAATGCATGAACCTGGCATCAACTTGGAAAACCAAGTGTGCCACTGGATAGAGGGGATGAAATCGCTTGAAAACGATATAAAGATCATAGGAATCGGAGCTACGGTTTGGAAATGGCAAGCGTTTTAAGATATGACACCGGTATGCGATTTGCAGCAAGTAGGCATCTAAATGCAACGAAATGAACATGCTACAGCCACCAAACATGAAAACAAAATACATGGCAGTGATGTACACAAGATGGTTGACAAAACACTAGCACTGAGCCATAGGCAAATTCATCCATTAAGAGGTTCAAACAAGCATGGCTAAAACGCAAATGCAAAACAGATTTCAGACTTAGTGAAATTAACACTAGTCTGAAATTTCAGATCACGATGCTCTCTTCGGAGCAGCAAAACAACATGATAGAAAACCTGAACATGACAAGTAAGAACATGGCATGGAGCTACTCAACAAGCTTAATAAAACACCCAAAGTGACCTGGGGCCAAAAGGGTTCACAAAATACTCTACCGAGCTCACGAACATAGCTCGAACACAATCAGTTTTCAGACTTAGTGAAAACTGAGACACGCTGAAATATTAACTCACGAAGGCATGTAAACGAGCTCGATGCACTCACTACGGTGCAAGTCATGGCAAGGAAAGCATATAACCAGCAAGAAGGCACAAAGTGCTAGCTACACATGGCAAGAACGAAGGCATAGCATGCATGGAACACTAACGGTAGCATCGGCAAAATCGCAAACAAGTTGACGATCTGCCCAGATTAACAACGAAGCAAAAGTTGAGCTCGATTGAGTCAACCTAGAGCACTCCACATATGCCAACAAAGACATGGATGGATAGAGCATAACATAAATATCAAAACTCCCTTACTGATCATCCTCAAAAGAGGCACGGATCACTAGGAAACAAGCTGGACATATAGCATCATGAACTAAAATATCCCAGACTTAGTGAAAATCACTAAGTCCCTGAAATCTGCAATCTCAGGTACCTCTCTTCGCAAGCTTGCACAAGACAACACACACATCCTAAAAATGCATGGGTGGCACCTCTGGAAAGAAGGCAAAATGCTTAACAATTCATCCCAAAGGGGCACAGGCATATCATGCACGAATTAAACATGGCAAAAATGACAAAAGTGCATGATGAACTAACGGATCTGCGATTTAACTCACGAAGCCTCCTTCTAACAGCATTTTGGTTATCAAGATGACCTCAAACACAAATGATGCAATGGAATGAAATGATGTACATGTCGAGGCGAAGATTTTGATATATCATATGCCCAAAACGGAGCTACAGTTGCGGAGATATCATCAGTCAAAGAATGCATAAAAATTAAGAGGGAGAGGGAAGAAAGTCAACCCAGATCTAGGGTTTGGCACTGTAGCGCGGATCCGGCGGGGCACTGTAGCTGGGCGCGCGCGACGGGGTTCGTCGACGCCGGATCCGAGGCCGCCGGCGTAGGGGAAGGCGGTGGCCGGCGACGAGGGGCGGCGAGGTGGCCGGCGGGGCCGGCCGCGGGCGAGGGCGCGGCCACGGAGGCGCGGGCGCGCGGCGTGGAGCGGACGGGCGGCGGGGCCCGGCGCGGCGGCGGCCGGTGCGGTGGCGGCGACGGCGCCGGTCGCCGGAGGTCGGGGAGGCGGCGGCGCCCGAGAGGAGGAAGAGGCGCGGGGGCGCGGGCTCGCGGGGGCCCCTCCTGGGCCTCCCGGGCCGGGACGGCGGCGATGTGGGCCTCGCCCACGTGGCGGCTGGCGAGTGGGCGGGCTGCGGCGGCGGACGCTGTCCGGCCGGGGGCGGACACGTCCGTCGGTGGAGATCTCAGTTTTTTTTTAAACTAGGGTTTCGGACGGGGGAAGAAGAGATCCGAATGGAGGGGGTATAAATAGGCATAGAGGGAGCTAGGAGAGTCCAAATGAGGTGCGGTTTTCGCCCACACGATCGTGATCGAACGCTCTAGGACATGGAGCAGAGTTTGGTGGGTTTTGGGCCAAATTTGGGGGGTGTTGGGCTGCAACACACACGAGGCCTTTTCGGTCCCTCGGTTAACCGTTGGAGTATCAAACGAAGTCCAAATGATACGAAACTTGACAGGTGGTCTACCGGTAGTAAACCAAGGCCGCTTGGCAAGTCTTGGTCCAATCCGGAAATGTTTAATCCCCACACACGAAAGAAAGCTAGAAATGGCCACCGGAGGAGAACGAAGCGCCGGAATGCAAAACGGACAACGGGGAAAATGCTCGAATGCATGAGATGAACATGTATGCAAATGCAATGCACGAGATGACATGGTATGAGATGCATGAAAACGAAAACAACACACGGAGACAAGGACCCGAACCCGAGAAATAAATATAACTTGACACCGGAAACGGCAAGAGTTGGAGTACAAATGGGGAAAGTTACATCTGGGGCGTTACAGCAACCATAGTACGGTGCCTGTCGTTGTTGCAGCTTCAGCGACGCTCACCTCGAACGCACTCTGCCGCTCCAGACGACCCCTCTCGAAGTGGTGGTTCTCCTCGTAGATCTCCTGATTCCTCGCCTCTGAGGCGGTGTGTGCCGTGGCCACGGCGGCGGTAAGGCTCTTTGCGTGCTCGACGAGGCACTCCTTGTCGGTGTCAAAACCGGTAGATCTCGGGTAGGGTGTCCCGAACTGTGCGTCTAAGGATTGATGGTAACATGAGACAAGGGACACGATGTTTTAACCAGGTTTGGGCCCTCTTGATGGAGGTAATACCCTACATCCTGCTTGATTGACTTTGATGAGTATAGGGGTTACAAGAGTTGATCTACCACGAGATCGTAATGGTTAAACCCTAATTGTCTAGCCTATATGATTATGATTGCCTCTACGGACTAAACCCTCCGGTTAATATAGACATGGATGGGGCTAGGGCTGTACAGAGTCGGTTTACAGAAAGAATATTCATATCCTCATGCTAAGCTTGCCTTCCATGCCAAGGAGAGTCCCATCCGGTCACGGGAGGTAGTCTTCTGTCTTGTATCTTCACGACCCATTAGTCCGGCCCATGTCATATAGTCCGGACGCCGAGGACCCCTTAATCCAGGACTCCCTCAGTAACCCCTAAACAAGGCTTCAATGACGAGGTGTGTGAACGCGCAGATTGTCTTCGGCATTGCAAGGCGGGTTCCTCCTCCAAATACTTCAAAGTAGTCCTCAAACACAGAAGATGTGTCGAGCTCTACAAGACAGGCACCACACATAGCTGCAAAGAGTATAATATTTCACAAGTCACATCTACTAACAACTTTTTGTAGCGAGACGTTACATCCCTGCTCGGTCATTATTTCGAACCGTTTTTTAGCTTCGCGCTCAATATTCTGAGGCACAATTTTCATTGGCACATCTTATCGAAGCAGAGATCGTGTCCCCTTATCGCGGGATTCTCATCAATACAGGCGTGGGTAATCCAACCGCGCCGTCCGCATGACCCTTGGGGAATAGGCAAGTTTTAAGGTGAGTGGGTCCTACGTCTTAAGCTTGCGTTGGTTTTCCCTGAAGAGGAAGGGATGATGCAGCAGAGTAGCGTAAGTATTTCCCTCAGTTTTTGAGAACCAAGGTATCAATCTAGTAGGAGGCCACGCGCAAGTCCCTTGTACCTACACAACACAAAGAGCTCAACGCAACCAACGTGATTAGGGGTTGTCAATCCCTTCACGGTCAATTACGGAAGTGAGATCCGATAGATAATATTTTCGGTATTTTTGATATAAAGATGCAAAGTGAAAAGTAAAAGGCAAAGTAAAAACAAAACAAGATTAAAGTGATGGAGATTGATATGATGAGAATAGACCCGGGGGCCATAGGTTTCACTAGTGGCTTCTCTCGAGAGCATAAGTTTTCTACGGTGGGTGAACAAATTACTGTTGAGCAATTGACAGAATTGAGCATAGTTATGAGAATATCAAGGCATGATCATGTATATAGGCATCACGTCTGTGACAAGTAGATCGAAACGATTCTGCATCTACTACTATTACTCCACTCATCAACCGCTATCCAGCATGCATCTAGAGTATTAAGTTAAAAACAGAGTAATGCTTTAAGCAAGATGACATGATGTAGAGAGATAAATTCATGCAATATGAAATAAAGCCCATCTTGTTATCCTCGATGGCAACGATACAATACGTGTCTTGGTGCCCCTTCTGTCACTGGGAAAGAACACCGCAAGATCTAACCCAAAGCTAAGCACTTCTCCCATGGCAAGAACTACCAATCTAGTTGGCCAAACCAAACGGATAATTCGAAGAGACTTGAAAAGATAACCAATCATACATAAAAAGAATCCAGAGAAGATTCAAATATTGTTCATAGATAGACTTGATCATCAACCCACAATTCATCGGTCTCAACAAACACACCGCAAAAGAAGAAGATTACATCGAATAGATCTCCACAAGAGAGGGGGAGAACATTGTACTGAGATCCAAAAAGAGAGAAGAAGCCATCTAGCTACTAACTATGGACCCGAAGGTCTGAGGTAAACTACTCACACTTCATCGGAGAGGCTAGGGTGATGTAGAAGCCCTCCGTGATGACGGCCCTCTTCCGGCGGAGCTCCGGAACTGGCCCCAAGAAGGGATCTCATGGATACAGAAAGTTGCGGTGGTGGAATTAGGTTTTTGGCTCCTGTTCTAATTGTTTGGGGGTACGTGTGTATATATAGGAGGAAGAAGTACGCCGGAGGAGCAACGAGGGGCCCACGAGGCAGGGGGAGCCCCCTAGGGGGGGCGCCCCCACTCTCGTGACCGCCTCTTTTGTTCCTTGGAGCAGGGTCCAAGTCTCCTGGATCACGTTCGGTGAGAAAATCACGTTCCCGAAGATTTATTCCGTTTGGACTCCGTCTGATATTTTGTTTCTTCGAAACACTGAAATAGGCAAAAAACAGCAATTCTGGGCTGGGCCTCCGGTTAATAGGTTAGTCCCAAAAATAATATAAAAGTGGAAAATAAAGCCCAATATAGTCCAAAACAATAGATAATATAGCATGGAGCAACCAAAAATTATAGATACGTTGGAGAGGTATCAGGCATCCCCAAGCTTAATTCCTGCTCGTCCTCGAGTAGGTAAATGATAAAAAGAGAATTTTTGATGCGGAGTGCTACTTGGCATAATTTCAATGCAAAATTTCTTAATTGTGGTATGGATATTCAGATTAGAAAGATTCAAGACAAAAGTTCATATTGACATAAAGAATAATAACACTTCAAGCATACTAATAAAGTAATTATGTCTTCTCAAAATAACATGGCCAAAGAAAGTTATCCCTACAAAATCATATAGTCTGGCTATGCTCTATCTTCACCACACAAAGTATTTAAATCATGCACAACCCCGATGACAAGCCAAGCAATTGTTTCATACCCTAACTTTTTCAAAACCTTTTCAATCTTCACGCAATACATGAGCGTGAGCCATGGACATAGCACTATGTGGAATAGAAGGGTGGTTGTGGAGAAGACAAAAAGAGGGGAAGATAGTCTCACATCAACTAGGCGTATCAACGGGCTATGGAGAGGCCCATCAATAGATATCAATGTGAGTGAGTAGGGATTGCCATGCAACGGATGCACTAGAGCTATAAGTATATGAAAGCTCATCAAAAGAAACTAAGTGGGTGTGCATCCAACTCGCTTGCTCACGAAGACCTAGGGCAATTTGAGGAAGCCCATCATTGGAATATACAAGCCAAGTTCTATAATGAAAAATTCCCACTAGTATATAAAAGTGACATAACGAGAGACTCTATATCATGAAGACCATGGTGCTACTTTGAAACACAAGTGTGGTAAAAGGATAGTAACATTGTCCCTTCTCTCTTTTTCTCTCATTTTTTTTATTTGGGCCTTTCCTCTTTTTTTTATGGCCTCTTTTTTTCGTCCGGAGTCTCATCCCGACTTATGGGGGAATCATAGTCTCCATCATCCTTTCCTCACTTGGGACAATGCTCTATAAAATGATGATCATCACACTTTTATTTTTCTTACAACTCAACAATTACAACTCGATACTTAGAACAATATGACTCTATATGAATGCCTCCGGCGGTGTACCGAGATATGCAATGAATCAAGAGTGACATGTATGAAAGAATTATGAATGGTGGCTTTGCCACAAATACGATGTCAACTACATGATCATGCTAGTAATATGACAATGATGGAGCGTGTCATAATAAACGGAAAGGTGGAAAGTTGCATGGCAATATATCTCGGAATGGCTATGGAAATGCCATGATAGGTAGGTATGGTGGCTGTTTTGAGGAAGGTATATGGTGGGTGTATGATACCGGCGAAAGGTGTGCGGTATTAGAGAGGCTAGCAATCGTGGAAGGATGGGAAAAAGTGCATATAATCCATGGACTCAACATTAGTCATAAAGAACTCATATACTTATTGCAGAAATCTAGAAGTTATCAAAGCAAAGTATTACGCGCATGCTCCCAGGGGGGTAGATTGGTAGGAAAAGACCATCGCTCGTCCCCGACCGCCACTCATAAGGAAGACAATCAATAAATAAATTATGCTTCAACTTCATCACATAACGGTTCACCATACGTGCATGCTACGGGAATCACAAACTTTAACACAAGTACTCTTTAAATTCACAACTACTAAACTAGCATAACTCTAATATTATCACCTCCATATCTCAAAACAATTATCATGCTTCAATCTTCTCTTAGTATTCAACGCACTCAAAAGAAAATTTCACATATCTTGAACACCAAACATGTTATATTAAGCAAATTACCAGGCTATTGAGACTCTCAAAATAATTTAAGTGAAGCAGGAGAGATCAATAGTTTCTTTAAAACAAACCATCATCGTGCTCTAAAAGATCTAAGTGAAGCACATAGAGCAAAATTATAACGCTCAAAAGATATAAGAGAAGTGCATAGAGCAAAACTACATAGCTCAAAAGATATAAGTGAAGCACATAGAGTATCCTATCAAATTTTAATTCAAGTATGGCTCTCTCAAAAGGTGTGTACAGCAAGGATGATTGTAGCATACTAACAAACAAAGACACAAATAATACAAGACGCTCCAAGCAAAACACATATCATGTTGGTGAATAAAAATATAGCTCCAAGTAAATTACCGATGGAAGTGGACGAAAGAGGGGATGCCTTCAGAGGCATCCCTTGGTGTCCTTGTATTATCTTGGGGGTGACATGGGAATCCCCAAGCTTATGCTCTTGCCACTCCTTGTTCCATAATCCATCAAAAGAACTCACCCAAAACTTGAAAACTTCACAACACAAAACTCAAAATAGAAAACTCGTGAGCTCCGTTAGCGAAAGAAAACAAAAGACCACTTCAAGGTACTGTAATGAACTCATTATTTATTTATATGGTGTTAAAGCTACTGTATTCCAACTTCTCTATGGATTATAAACTATTTTACTAACCATAGATTCATTAAAATAAGCAAACACACGAAAAACAGAATCAGTCAAAAACAGAACAGTCTGTAGTAATCTGTAGCTAGCGCAAGATCTGGAACCCCAAAAATTCTAAAATAAATTGCTGGACGTGAGGAATTTATCTATTAATCATCTTCAAAAAGAATTAACTAAATAGCGCTCTTAAAATAAAAATGACAGCAGTTCTCGTGAGCGCTAAAGTTTCTGTTTTTTACAGCAAGTTCAACAAGACTTTCCCCAAGTCTTCCCAACGGTTCTACTTGGCACAAACACTAATTAAACACAAAAAACACAACCAAAACAGAGGCTAAATAATTTATTTATTGAATAACAGGAAGGATAAATATTGGGTTGTCTCCCAACAAGCGCTTTTCTTTAAATCCTTAAAGCTAGGCATTGATAATTTTAATGATGCTCACATGATAGTTTCATATGGTAATTTTATTTTCTTTCTAGGAAAGTGTTCCATGCCCTTTTTAATGGAAATTGGAATCTAATATTCCCTTCCTTCATATCAATAATCGCACCAACCATTCTAAGGAAAGGTCTACCAAGAATAATAGGGCAAGAAGGATTGCAATCTATATCAAGAACAATGAAATCTACGGGCACATAATTCCTATTTGCAACAATAAGAACATCATTAATTCTTCCCATAGGTTTCTTAGTAGTGGAATCCGCAAGATGCAAGTTTAGGGAGCAATCATCAAGATCGCGGAAATCTAGCAAATCACACAAAGTTTTGGGGATAGTGGAGACACTAGCACCCAAATCACACAAAGCATAAAACTCATGATTTTTAATTTTAATTTTGATAGTTGGTTCCCACTCATCATAGAGTTTTCTAGGGATAGAGACTTTCAACTCAAGTTTTTCTTCATAAGATTGCATCAAGGCATCAACAATATGTTCGGTGAAGGCTTTCTTTTGACTATAAGCATGCGGAGAATTTAGCACGGATTGCAACAAAGAAATATAATCAATCAAAGAGCAACTTTCATAATTAAATTCCTTGAAATCTAATATAGTGGGTTTAGCAACATCTAAATTTTTATTTCTTTCAATCCCACTTTCGTCAATTTCATCATAAAGATCTAAATACTCCGAATTTTTGGAACGCCTTCTAGGTAAAGGAAGATCATATTCAGTTTCATCAAGATTCATATTGCAAAACAAAGATTTGATAGGGGACACATCAATAACCTTTAGATCTTCATCTTGATTTTCATAAGAATTAGAAGAACACGCTTTAATAAAGGCATCTTTGGAAGCACGCATCCTAGCGGTTCTATCTTTACACTCATCAATTGAAATTCTCATGGCTTTTAGAGACTCATTAATATCATTCTTAGGTGGAATAGATCTAAGTTTCAAAGCATCAACGTCAAGAGCAATTCTATCAACGTTACTAGCCAAATCATCAATCTTAAGCAAATTTTCTTCAATCATTGCATTAAAATTCTTTTGCAAAGAAATAAATTCTTTAATATTAGATTCAAAATCAGAGGGCATCTTATTGTAATTTCCATAAGAGTTGTTGTAGGAATTCCCATAATTATTAGAAGGATTACGAGGATAAGGCCTAGGATTAAAATCCCCTCTATAAGCGTTGTTACCAAAATTATTCCTACCAACAAAATTCACATCCATAGATTCATTGTTATTCTCAATCAAGGTAGACAAAGGCATATCATTAGGATCAAAAGAAACACTCTTAGTAGCAAATAATTTCATAAGTTCATCCATCTTTCCACTCAAAACATTGATTTCTTCTATCGCATGCACTTTTTTATTAGAAGATCTTTTAGTATGCCATTGAGAATAATTAACCATAATATTATCTAGGAGTTTAGTAGAATCTCCTAAAGTTATTTCCATAAAAGTGCCTCCCACGGCCGAGTCTAAAAGATTTCTAGAAGCAAAATTCAATCCGGCATAAAAATTTTGTATAATCATCCACAAATTTAAACCATGAGTAGGGCAATTACGTATCATTAATTTCATTCTCTCCCAAGCTTGTGCAACATGTTCATGATCAAGTTGCTTAAAATTCATAATATCGTTTCTAAGAGAGATGATCTTAGCGGGAGGAAAATACTTAGAGATAAAAGCATCTTTGCACTTGTTCCAAGAATCAATACTGTTTTTAGGCAAAGACGAAAACCAAGCTTTAGCATGATCTCTAAGCGAAAAAGGAAATAGCTTCAATTTGATGACATCATTATCGACATCTTTTTTCTTTTGCATATCACATAAATCAACGAAGCTATTCAGATGAGTAGCGGCATCTTCTCTAGGAAGGCCGGTGAATTGATCTTTCATAACAAGATTCAACAAAGCAGTATTCATTTCTCAAGATTCAGTATTGGCAAGAGGAGCAATCGGAGTGCTAAGAAAATCATTATTGTTGGTATTGGTGAAGTCACACAATTTGGTAGTATCTTGAGCCATCGCGACAAACAAGCAATCTAACACACGAGCAAACAAAAGCAAATGGGCAAAAAGAGGCAAATAGAGAGGGAGGATAGGGAGAGAGAGGGCGAATAAAATGGCAAGGGTGAATTGGGGGGAGAGGAAAACGAGAGGCAAATGGCAAATAATGTAATGCGGGAGATAGGGATTGTGATGGGTACTTGGTATGTTGACTTTTTGCGTAGACTCCCCGGCAATGGCGCCAGAAATCCTTCTTGCTACGTCTTGAGCTTGCATTGGTTTTCCCTGAAGAGGAAGGGATGATGCAGCAGAGTAGTGTAAGTATTTCCCTCAGTTTTGGAGAACCAAGGTATCAATCCAGTAGGAGGCCACGCGCAAGTCCCTTGTACCTACACAACACAAAGAGCTCAACGCAACCAACGCGATTAGGGGTTGTCAATACCTTCACGGTCACTCACGGAAGTGAGATCCGATAGATAATATTTTCGGTATTTTTGATATAAAGATGCAAATTGAAAAGTAAAAGGCAAAGTAAAAACAAAACATGATTAAAGTGATGGAGATTGATATGATGAGAATAGACCCGGGGGGCATAGGTTTCACTAGTGGCTTCTCTCGAGAGCATAAGTTTTCTACGGTGGGTGAACAAATTACTGTTGAGAAATTGACATAACTGAGCATAGTTATGAGAATATCTAGGCATGATCATGTATATAGGCATCACGTCCGTGACAACTAGATCGAAATGATTCTGCATCTACTACTATTACTCCACTCATCGACCGCTATCCAGCATGCATCTAGAGTATTAAGTTAAAAACAGAGTAATGCTTTAAGCAAGATGACATGATGTAGAGAGATAAATTCATGCAATATGAAATAAACCCCATCTTGTTATCCTTGATGGCAATGATACAATACGTGTCTTGCTGCCCCTTCTGTCACTGGGAAAGAACACCGCAAGATCGAACACAAAGCTAAGCACTTCTACCATGGAAAGAACTACCAATCTAGTTGGCCAAACCAAACGGATAATTCGAAGAGACTTGCAAAGATAACCAATCATACATAAAAGAATTCAGAGAAGATTCAAATGTTGTTCATAGATAGACTTGATCATAAACCCACAATTCATCGGTCTCAACAAACACACCGCAAAAGAAGAAGATT
Source organism: Triticum aestivum (assembly GCF_018294505.1). Taxonomy (NCBI): domain Eukaryota; kingdom Viridiplantae; phylum Streptophyta; class Magnoliopsida; order Poales; family Poaceae; genus Triticum; species Triticum aestivum. The sequence goes on along the minus strand of NC_057797.1, from coordinate 173,255,632 downwards.
ACATCGAATAGATCTCCACAAGAGAGGGGGAGAACATTGTATTGAGATCCAAAAAGAGAGAAGAAGTCATCTAGCTACTAACTATGGACCCGAAGGTCTGAGGTAAACTACTCACACTTCATCGGAGAGGCTAGGATGATGTAGAAGCCCTCCGTGATGACGGCCCTCTTCCGGCGGAGCTCCGGAATAGGCCCCAAGATGGGATCTCGTGGATACAGAAAGTTGCGGCGGTGGAATTAGGTTTTTGGCTCCTGTTCTGATCGTTTGGGGGTACGTGTGTATATATAGGAGGAAGAAGTATGCAGGAGGAGCAACGAGGGGCCCACGAGGCAGGGGGCGCGCCCTAGGGGGGCGCCCCCCACCCTCATGACCGCCTCTTTTGTTCCTTGGAGCCGGGTCCAAGTCTCCTGGATCACGTTCGGTGAGAAAATCACGTTCTCGAAGATTTTATTCTGTTTGGACTCCGTCTGATATTCTGTTTCTTCGAAGCACTGAAATAGGCAAAAAACAGCAATTCTGGGCTGGGCCTCCGGTTAATAAGTTAGTCACAAAAATAATATAAAAGTGGAAAATAAAGCCCAATATAGTCCAAAACAGTAGATAATATAGCTTGGAGCAATCAAACATTATAGATACGTTGGAGACGTATCAGTGGGGAGGCGCTTGATATTCGCTACCTTTATAAGAGGATAAAGATCCATTCTTTCACCGACACCTTCTTCCTCTCTGCCCATCCGTTCTTGAGCTCCAGCGCCCATGCTTCCATCCTTTCTGCCTCCAAAAAGCACTCCGACCATGTCTGGTCCCGGAACGCAAGGCAAGTGGATGGCCTCCTCCGTCATGGAGGGGAACATCACGGAGCTTCGGGAAGCAGGGTACTTGGCCCAAGGAATCGCCCACCGGCTTCCGGCCAAGGGGCAGATCATCCCCACCCTGAAGCCCAACGAGAGGGTGGTATTCATCCGCCACTTCATCCGTTGGTTAGGATTTACCCTCCACCCCTTTGTCCGTGGACTCATGTTCTACTACAGGTTAGATTTCCATGATCTAGCCCCGAACTCTTTCCTCAACATCTCGGCATTCATTGTCCAGTGCGAGGCCTTACTCCGCATCCCACCCCACTTTGGATTATGGCTGAAGATCTTCAATGTGAAGCCGAAAATGGTGGATGGTCAACATGCGGAGTGCAAAGGTGCCATGGTGAGCAAACTATCCAATATCATATGGCCCACTGGCACCTTTGTGGAAACCGTTAAGGGATTGCAGAAGCAGTGGTTCTATGTCACTGAGCCCCGCGACACCACCTGGCCAGTGGCTCCCGAATTCAAGTCCGGGCCCCAATGTGGCTTACCCCGTGGCTAAAAAAGGGCATGGACTGGTCATCGTCAAATGAGATATCGGCGCTATTGGCGCGCATCAAGAGCATGGTGGACAAGAACATCAAGCTCGTCAATGTGATCCAGGTGATGCTTTTTCGCCGGATCCTCCCCTGCCAAAGCCGGACTTGCCATCTGTGGGAGTTCGATCCGGCCAAGCACCAGACCTTGCGATATTTCTTCGGCTCCATGCACGAAGATATCTGGAAGGTGCTTTTTAAGGCCAATCTGACGTGGCCGCTAACGTCCGAGGATCGTGGATACGACCTGACCCATCTAGCCAGTCTGGTAAGTTCTTCATACTTCAAGGTGTATCTCCCCCTACGCATTCAAGGAAGATGTCTAAGTTTCTCCATTTGTCTTTTCAGAGCTGTATAAAGAAGGTGGAGCGGATCTAGTGTCCAGCTCCGTTGCCCGAAAACCCAGCCATCCCGCTCCTGACGAAGATGCTAGTTCTGGCGCCCTACCAGGCGCCGAAGAAGAAGGCCAAGAAGAAGGGCCAGGAGACAAGAAGCGGCCTCCGCCGTAGAGGCACTTCGGACGCAACATCCGAAGATGCCGAAACCCACTCCTCCCCTCACTACAAAAAAGACACATCCATGACATTTTTGGCCGAACGAACTTTTTTCTGTCATACTTACGACACTTCTATGACAATAATTGTGACAAAACACGGTATCATCATAGATGTGGTGGGGTCCTACTTCTATGACAAAAAATCATAACATAAAATGGGCTTTTCGTCCTGGGCCGACCGGAGACGCAGCTGCATGACATTCTTTGGGCCGTCCATGACGGAAAAAACCATGGTAGAAGCGAGGGCGAGGAAAATATCGGGGTGTTCCCGGTTACGGTGGGTGGTCGGGGCCGAGCGATGCGTGTTTCTCTCGTACACGCACGCGCGTGGGTGCGAGGAGTTGGGCTCTAACTGAACCCGAGCGAGGCGTTGGGCTCTAACTGAACCCGAGCGATTGCACTGCAGGCTACGTGTTACTGAACCCGAGCGATCGATCGATGGGTGTTAACTGAACCTGATCGAGCGATTCCTTCGCTACTGCTGCTAACTAAAGCCGATCGATGCTGCCTCTGGATGAACAGTGAGCATTGCTGGGGGGTTTGGATGAACATTTTCCGGTGGGGGTGGATGAACAGGTCCCCGTGGTGTTGCCTCTGGGTGAACAAGACCCCGATCGATCGAGTCGGTTGGGGCTGGATGAATAGGACCCCGTGGAGGGCAGGATGAACAGGACCACCCCATGGAGGGCTGGATGAACAATAGACGGTGGAGGGCTGGATGAACAGTAGCCCGTGGAGGGGTGGTTGAACAGGAGCCCATGGAGAGGGCTGGTTGAACAGTAGCCGGTGGAGTAGCGCTTGGTGGAGGCTGGATGAACAGGAGCCCGTGGATGAACAGTCACAGGTGGAGGCTGGAGGAGGTCGACGGTGGATGAACAGTAGCCCGTGGAGGCTAGAGGGGGTCGACGCTGGGGATGAACAGTATCTCATGCAGTCCCGTTTTGCGGTACGCCACACCCCTCCCGATGAACAGGACCCCCATTTTGACCGTACCGCTCCAACACAAGTTTGTTTCCTCCGTTTTGCGGTACGCCACACCCCTCCCAATCAACAGGACCCCCGTTTCGACCGTAGGAGGTCCGTTTCCTCCGTTTTGCGGTATGCTAGACCCCTCCCGATGAACAGGATCCCGTTTCGAACGTGGCCGGTCGAACACAAGGCCGTTTCCTCTGTTCTGCGGTACGCCAGGCCTCGTTTCCATCAGCTGTTCCGTCCAAGCCCTCCCGATGAACACGACGACGCATTCCGTTCTGACCCAGTCGGTTGGCTCCCCATGAACACGACGACGATGTTGTTTCTCCATTCCGACCCAGCCATGTACACGAGCCATGGCCGTACGTATGCGCGAGTAGGCATTCGAGACCCTACCCGTATGTACGTACGTGGCCGTATTTTCTTTCTTGCACACTGGCCGATATACATACGTGTACATGCTACGTGCGCGCCTCTACTACGACACATGCGCGCCTCTACATCGACCAGTATGTACGTACATGTTCGCGACCAGAATGACAACTCTACCTACGCTTCGACCAGGTGGGTCCCGACTGTCAGGCACTTCCTTGCGTGCGAAGATGTAGCTGGTGGGTCCCAGCAGTCAGGGGGAAACATTTTTTCACGAAATATGGTGGCCCATTCGGTGGGTCCCCCCTGTTAGGTGGAGGAATAATTATTTTGCGCGTAATAAGGAGGCACTTCCTTGCTGCGGCCGTGGACCCAGCTGTCAGCCTCTCCACTTATAGTCCAGGTTTGATTCAAGCTGTTCCTTGACCATGTTGACCATGCCGCGCCAAGAGCACCAGGGCGGTGGACGATGGCGAGGCCTAGGAAGGGGACGACGCGTAGTCGGGGAAGATGCGACAGTGGAAGCCTGCGCGGAGAGGAGTACGAGTGTTCACTGGTTCGAGTGCGGTTTGAGGCTGCCCTCGCTGCAGGGCCTGGCCAGCGGTGGGAATAGTAGGGGTGGTGAGGCCTCCGCGGCAGCACAGCTGGCCACTGGAGGCAGGAGCATGCAGCACGACCGGCGCTGCATTGGGCGGCTGGATACACATGTTCATGCCAAAAGATGTAGAGTTAATAATGATAGTACCACTTTCTCGTGGCACTGCCGCTTAGGTCATATTGGCGTAAGATGCATGAAGAAACTCCATGTCGATGGATGTTTGGAGTCACCTGATTTTGAATCACTTGACACATGCGAGCCATGCCTCATGGGCAGGATGACTAAGACCCCGTTTTCAGGTACAATGAAACGAGCAAACGACTTGTTGGAAATCATGCATGCTGATACGTGTGATCCAATGAGAATTGAAGCGTGCAGTGGATATCGCTATTTTCTCTTCTTCACTGACGATTTGGGTAGATATAGGTATATCTACTTAATGAAGCACAAGTCTGAAACGTTTGAAAAGTTCAAGCGATTTCAGAGTGAAGTTAAGAATCATCATAACAATAAGATCATGTTCCTACGATCTGATCAAAAGGGGATTTTCTGAGTTATGAGTTTGGCAATCACTTAAGACATTGTGGAATTGTTTCACAGTTGAAGCCACCTGGAACACCACAAGGTAATGGTGTGTCCGGACGTCGTAATCGAACCCTATGAGATATGGTGCGATCTATGATGTCTCTTACCAATCTACCATTTTCATTTTGAGGTTATGCGTTAGAGACAGCTACATTCACTTTAGATAGGACACCATTTAAGTCCGTTGAAACGACGTCGTGTGAACATTGGTTTGGCAAGAAACCAAAGTTGTCACTTCTTAATGTCTGGGGCTGCGATGCTTAAGGCTTCAGCCGGAGAAGCTCGAACCCAAAGCGGACAAACACATCTTCATAGGATACCCAAAGGTGACAGTTGGGTACACCTTCTATCTTAGATCCGGGGGCAAATTGTTTGTCACTAAGAACGGGTCCTTTCTCGAGAAGGAATTTCTCTCGAAATAATTGAGTGGGAGGAAGATAGAACTTGATGAGGTTGTCGAACCTTTACTTCAACCAGAGAGTGATGCAACACAGAAAGATGTTTTCTGTGGCGCCTACGTCTGTTGAATAGGGAGTTAATGATAGTGATCATGAAGCTTCAGATCAAGTTGCTATCGAACCTCGTAGGTCGACAAGGATATGTACTACTCCTAAGTGGTACGGTAATCCTGTCTTAGATATCATGTCGTTAGACAACAATTAACCTACAAGCTATGGAGAAGCGATGGTGGGCCCATATTCTGACAAATGGTTAGAAGCCATGAAATCCGAGATAGGATCCATATATCAGAACAAAGTATTGACTTTGGTGGACTTGCCCGATGATCGGCAAGCCATTGAGATAAATGGATCTTTAAGAAGAAGACGGACATGGGCGGTATTGTTACCGTCTATGAAGCTCGACTTGTGGGAAAGAGTCTTTTCACAAGTTCAAGGAGTTGACTACGATGAGAATTTCTCACTCGTAGCGATGCTTAAGTCCGTCGGAATCATGTTAGCATTAGCTGTATTTTTTGATTATGAAATCTTACAGATGGATGCCAAAACAAGTTTTCTTACCAGTTTTCGTAAGAAAAGTTGTATGTGATACAATAAAAGGTTTTTTCGATCCTAAAGATGATAAAAGGTATGCTGGCTCCAGCAATCCTTCTATGGACTAGAGCAAGCATCTCGGAATCGGAATACATGTTTTGATGAAGTGATCAAAGCTTTTAGGTTTATACAATGTTTTCCAGAAACTTGTATTTACAAGAAAGTGAGTGGGAGCACTACAACATTTCTGATAAGTATATGTGGATGACATATTGTTGATCCGAAATAATGTAGAATTTCTGGAAAGCATAAACGGTTGTTTGAAGAAGGTTTTTCAAAGGAAGACCTGGATAAAGCTGCTTACATATTGGGCATCAAGATCTACAGAGATAGATCAAAACGCCTGATGATACTTTGAAAGAACGCACACCTTGACATGTTTTGAAGGAGTTCAAAATAGATCAGTCAAAGAAGGGGTTCTTACCTGAGTTGTAAGGTGTGAAGTTGAGTAAGACTCAAAGCTTGACCACGGCAGAAGAAAGAGGAAGGACGAAGGTGGTGCCCTATGCTCTTGTCATAGGCTCTATACGATATGCCATGCTGAGTACCGCACTTGATGTGTGCCTTGCCACATGTCTGGCAAGAGGGTACAAAGGTGATCTAGGACTGGATCACCAGATAGCGGTCAAAATTGTCCTTAGAGGAATAAGTAAATGTTTCTCGGTTATGGAGGTGATAAAGAGTTCGACATAAAGAGTTACGTCGATGCAAGCTTAACACCTATCCGGATAGCTCTGAGTAGAGATACCGGATGCGTATAATGGAGCAACAATTTGGAATAGCTCCAAGTGGAATGTGGTAGCAGCATCTACGATATGACATAAAGTTTTGCGAAATACATAGGGATTTGAATATAGCAAGACCCATTGACTACAACCTCTCTCACAAGCATAACATGATCAAACCTAGAACTCATTGAGTGTTAATCACATAGTGATGTGAACTAGATTATTTAGTCTAGTAAACTCTTTGGATGTTGGTCACATGGCGATGTGACTTGTGAGTGTTAATCACATGGCGATGTGAACTAGATTATTGACTTTAGTGCAAGTGGGAGACTGTTGGAAATATGCCCTAGAGGCAATAATAAATTAGTTATTATTATATCATATTTCATTGTTCATGATAATCGTTTATTATCCATGCTAGAATTGTATTGATAGGAAACTCAGATACATGTGTGGATACATAGACAACACCATGTCCCTAGTAAGCCTCTAGTTGACTAGTTCGTTGATCAATAGATGGTTACGGTTTCCTGACCATGGACATTGGATGTCGTTGATAACGGGATCACATCATTAGGAGAATGATGTGATGGACAAGACCCAATCCTAAGCCTAGCACAAAGATCGTGTAGTTCGTATGCTAAAGCTTTTCTAATGTCAAGTATCATTTCCTTTGACCATGAGATTGTGCAACTCCCGGATACCGTAGGAGTGCTTTGGGTGTGCCAAACATCACAACGTAACTGGGTGGCTATAAAGATTCACTACAGGTATCTCCAAAAGTGTCTGTTGGGTTGGCACGAATCGAGACTGGGATTTGTCACTCCATGTAAACAGAGAGGTATCTCTGGGCCCACTCGGTAGGACATCATCATAATGTGCACAATGTGACCAAGGAGTTGATCACGGGATGATGTGTTATGGAACGAGTAAAGAGACTTGTCGGTAACGAGATTGAACAAGGTATCGAGATACCGACGATCGAATCTCGGGCAAGTATCGTACCGATAGACAAAGGGAATTGTATACGGGATTGATTGAATCCTTGACATCGTGGTTCATCTGATGAGATCATCGTGGAGCATGTGGGAGCCAACATGGGTATCCAGATCCCGCTGTTGGTTATTGACCGGAGAGTTGTCTCGGCCATGTCTGCATGACTCCTGAGCCCGTAGGGTCTACACACTTAAGGTTCGATGACGCTAGGGTTATAGGGAAAGTATGTACACGGTTACCAAATGTTGTTCGGAGTCCCGGATGAGATCCCGGATGTCACGAGGAGTTCCGGAATGGTCCGGAGGTAAAGATTAATATATAGGAAGTATGGTCTTGGCCACCGAAAGTGTACCGGGCATCACCGGTAGTGTACCGGGACCACCGAAGGGGTCCGGGCGTCCACCAGGTGGGGCCACGAGCCCCGGAGGCCTACATGGCCAATAGTGGGAAGGGACCAGCCCCTAGGTGGGCTAGGGCGCCTCCCACCAAGGCCCAAGGCGCCTCCAAGAGGGGAGGGGGGCAAACCCTAGGGCAGATGGGCCCTAAGGCCCACCTCAGGTGCGCCTCCCCCTCTCCCCCTTGTGGCCGCCACCCTAGATGGGATCTAGGGCTGCCTCCACCCCTAGGGAGGAAACCTAGGTGGGGGCGCAGCCCTCCCTCTCGCCTATATATAGTGGAGGCAAAGGGGCAACCCAACATATGAAGTTCCTCCCCTGTTGGCGCAGCCCTACCCCTCTCCCTCCTCGTCTCTCGTAGTGCTTGCCGAAGCCCTGCTAGAGTCCCGCGCTCCTCCACCACCACCACGCCGTCGTGCTGCTGCTGGATGGAGTCTTCCCCAACCTCTCCTTCTCCCCTTGCTGGATCAAGGCGTAGGAGACGTCACCGGGCTGTACGTGTGTTGAACGCGGAGGTGCCGTCCGTTCGGCACAAGGATCATTGGTGATTTGGATCACGATGAGTACGACTCCATCAACCCCGTTCACTTGAACGCTTCCGCTTAGCAATCTACAAGGGTATGTAGATGCACTCTCCTTCCCCTCGTTGCTAGATTACCCCATAGATTGATCTTGGTGATGCGTAGAAAATTTTAAATTTCTGCTACGATCCCCAACAATATAGCCCCTGTTTTTTCTTGAAACCATTCAATTTGACAGAATTTCACATATATATACACACACATGTGAAAACACTTTTGACAAGCATACGAACACATATACATACCTAATCATATCCCTTCAATATGGATATGATCATCCAACACATATACATAGCAAATGGTTTCATCCAACACATATACATAGCCAACATATCCAACAACAAGCATACAATGGTTTCATCCATACATACATATATAGGTAGCAAGTTTGACATTGTTCATCGTACAAAATCAAAACAAGAAGGAAGCATAAAGAGAAGAGTAGACTCCGTCAACACAAGCTTCCTCATCTAAAGCAAATCTGCAAATTGGGTAAGAAGCAAGTTAGAAGAAGAAGACTATCTAGAAAAAGAAGAAGAGGAGGAGGAAGAAAAGGAAGAAGAAGAAGCAGAAGATTTTTTCTTCTCTTTCTTTTTCTAAGTGTAGGTCTAACTTAGGTAGTTATGCCATTTAGGAGAAAAGTAAGCTAAGTATGCATTTGTTAAGCAAAACACTAGAGAAAACTTACCCTCATCACAACAAATGCGATGAAGATCGTGACTAAGGTAAAGATTGATCCAACGGCATAATGATACCAAGCCTCATTATCCATGGCATATTTTCTAATATTCTTAACTTCAGGCACATTCCATCCATCTTCAAGCGCATTGCATTCATCTTCATCTTGTGATCATCGACGACATCGGCAACATACAACTCCAATGTCATCTTCTCTTCTTCAATTCTTTTAATTTTCATTTCAAATACTCATTTTGCTTTTCAACTAAATTTAACTTCTCAACACGAGGGTCAGTTTCAAATTCCAGTAAACATACCTCCTAGATTAAAATATCTCTATGTCAATTTGATGGCCATAATTGTCATAAATGAGAAATGCAACAAATAGTTATGAAAGAGAATTTACCGCACCTGAATCATATAGCGGACGAGGGCCGATGGGGACGGACATCAAGACCATGGCACTATGTATAAGAAACAATCATACAAAGTAAGAAAAATATACAAGTAACTATATAAATCATACAATCATACAAGTAACTATATAAATCAAGTACAACTTAAAAAATTGAATACCTAGTCATAATATGGTTCAATAAATGCTTCGGGATAAATAAATGCATCATCATCATCACTATCAGTAATGACGTGCTCATCATCATTAATAAATGCATCATCATCAAATGAATGGCCACCTCTACGTAATCTGTCAAGCATTGATAGGTCATCTGTAGCAGTAACCTCTTCTAGTTCAGGCTATTCTTGTTCCGCCTGAGGGGTGAAGTCGGGTTCACTGTCGCTGTCTACTTCAATGTTCTGGGGTGAAGTAGAGCGGTTCTTGAAATGTTGTTTGGAAATACGTGTTTCTTGGAAGAATTCTCCTGTGTCTGGGTTAATGTGAGGTGCATAATCATCTTCATTGGGGGGAGGTGGTCTAACACGTGGCGGCACTTCATAAACGACATTCCAACCTTTGAGATTAGGATCACTTTAATAGGCCCACGGTAGATAGAAAACTTGGGTTGCCTATTGAGCCATAATATAGACATCGGGAACATCCAAATGGGTGCTTTGATTGATTTCCACTAGCCTATATGTTCATGAGTCCTTCTAGTCTCCTTCGGTTGGAACCAATAACATTTGAAGACTACGATGTTTGGTGGGTTTGCACCATAGAATTGAAGTTCATAAATTGCTTCAACTCTTCCATAATACTCGGTATCTCCTTCACCAATAGCAGAGACGCAACAATTTGTAGACTTTCGGCCGGCCATAGATAACTCTTTGCCATAGGTACGAAAGTGATACCCGTTGACGTCGTATTTGTCAAATGAATGGACCTTATAGTCAAAACCATTAGCGACTTGTCTCAATTCAGCGTTCATAAGCTCCGGATTAGCCTACAAGTTTAATACGAAAGGGATTGTTGCATTAGCCACAAATTAGATGAATAGATGAAATGGTCTAATGGAAATTACTTTTTGTTTGAACAAAGAGATGAAACCGGGATAGCCGCGTCCATGCTTTGCCAGAAGCTCATACTCTTCAATGGAATCCTTTTGGATCACCGCTCCATACGAGAATTTGGTGACGTATCGACCGTATCAAATTTACCCGGGAATAAGAGCAGTTTAAAGGAATTAGAAGTTGCGAAACAATGTACCGAGAACTTTCTCGATGTACGGCCGAACTTCTGTTAGGTTGTTGAAGATATACAACGAAATGTTCTACCATTCTTCAAAAGCCAACGTTAAGGAATTAGAAGCACCAGCTGGTGCGAGATCCCCTTTGAATAGGCTGAGGTTGGATTGACCCTTTTTAGGTTTGTCAGCATTGTACTGAGGCTTCCGATTATGCAAATGACGAGTTTTGGCTTCGTAGTGTCCTGTCACGAAGTTTGACGCCTCCTTAGTAATGAATGCCTTGGAAATCGATGCTTCAATTCTACGTTTATTTTTACATTTTGCTCAAAGCGTCTTCTGCATCCTCTCAGTGGCGTAGCACCAATGATTTTGCACATGCCCACCCCCAATCTTGCCTCGGTTGGGAGATGCAAAATCAAGTGTTGCATTGAATTAAAGAAGCCCGACGGAAAGATCTTCTCTAACTTGCAGATTAACTCCGGCGCCAACTCTTCCATTTCTTCTAGCAGGCCAGGCAATAGTTCTTCCACACAGAGAACATGGAAGAAATAGCTCAACTCTGCTAGTACTAGCCAGTCATCCTCAGGGATGAAGCCATGCAACATCACCAACATTACACGCCCAATCCATATGTGCCACTCATGACTCTTGATACCAAATATCTTCAATTTATCAAGACTCGCTCCCCTCTTCAGATTCGCTGCATAACCATCGGGGAACATCAACTGATGTTGCACCCACAAGATAATTTCCCTCATACCTGGCCTTCCAAGATTGAACCATGCCTTTGGCTTCGTCCAGTTCTGCTTTCCTTTCGGTTCTTTCATGTTTTGTAACGGCCTATCACATAGCGCCTCCAGATCGACTCTAGCCTTAGTATTATCCTCTGACTTACCATCTATGTCGAACAATGTACCAAAAAGTGCCTCGGCGATATTCTTCTCAGTGTCATCACGTCGATGTTGTGTGGGCAAAGGAGGTCTTTGGAGTAAGGCAGATCCCACAAGCATGTCTTGTGAGTCCAGGCATGTTTCGAATTATACCCCTTGAAATACCGTGGACGCTCTAGATCTGGCTCGAGAGCGTTTAAATGATCGTGGGTCTCTTGGCCTGTCAATGTAGGTGGTGCAGAGTTTTTGACAACTCTACCTCTCATGAAGTTCTTCTTGTCTTTCCTGAACTTATGGCAAGGATCCAGGAACTATCTATGCATATCGAAGCAAGAAAACTTGCGACCGGCCTGAAGCCAACGAAACTCAAGAGCTCCCTTGCATGTGGGGCATGGGAACCTTCCATGCACACACTAGCCAATGAATAGCGCATACACCGGCAAGTCATGCGTCGAGTAGATGTACCAGACACGCATTATGAAGTTCCATTTGCTAAAGGCATCGTATGTCTTGAACCCATTATCCCAGGCTTCTTGCAATTCGTCCTTCAGTGGTTGCATGTACACATTCATATTCTTCCCCGGATAGTTGGGCCCTGGAATTATCAACGTCAGGAAAATGTTCTTTCTTTGCATAATCTGTCCGGGGGGAGATTGAGTGGAAAGACAAATACGGGCCAACAACTGTATTGGGCTGTTGTCAGACCAAACACACTGAACCCATCCGTGCTGATGCCGACTCGAGGATGCCTCGGATCTGCCACTTTGTCATCATGTAATGCATCGAAGCTCTTCCATGATTCACCGTCCGATGTGTGCACCATCATCAGCTTCCCATTTGCATCTAGTTTCCTGCTTTTGCCCGTTTTGTGCCATGTCATTTGTCTTTCTGTCTCTTCGACCATGAAAAGACATTGAAGTCTTGGTACGATTGGCATATAGCGAAGAACATTAACGGGGATTTTGGTCTGCGTCTTCTCACCCATACCATTTTCTACCACAACATACCTGGATGACTTGCAAATGGGACAATAGTTCAAGTCCGCATACTAAAGCCTAAACAAGACACATCCTTTCTCACATGCATGTATCTTCTCATAGGGCATCTTAAGAGCACGGAGAATTTTGTCTGACTGGTACAGGTTTGCAGGTAGTACATGGCCTTTGGGTAGAAAGCATCCAAATATTGTCATAATTGCGTCATAGCATTCTCTGCCCAAGTTGAATTGAGCCTTCAGAGCCATTATTTGTGAGATAGCATCTAGCTCACAAAGCTCGGTGTGCTCGTGGAGAGGACGTTTTGAAGACTCCAACATTTCATTGAAGGCCTTTGCAGATTCCTCCATCTCATCATCCGAGTCCCAAGCATCATCAAAGTCTTGCACCATGTCTTGCATCTCGGTACCATGCTCGTCGGTGCGACGATGAAGCACCTCAGCTTTGGCATGTCGGGCAGACTCACCATGAAATGTCCACACCGTATAATCTGGTCTAAAACCCCACTTCTGCAGGTGTTTGCCCATTTCATCCTCTGTCCTCTTGTGCCAATTGTTGCACTCACCGCAGGGGCACCATGTTATCCTCTGGCCATTTGCAAATGCGGCTCTCAGAAACCCCTTGGTTTTTTTAACCATTCAGTGGCCATGTCTTTCTGACTAGTGTGACCGGTGTACATCCACGCACGATCAGTCATCTTGCCTAGCTAATGGACACATAAGAAATATATATAAATCAGCATGTATATATTCATCAGTTAATAGAGTTTGTCACTTTTATTACGTCCATGCAACCTAGATGCTAATAGGTAAAGATAGGTCCTAATCCCACCTGAGTATGTGTAGATTGGGTTTGTTTTCCCATGCTCTGCTCTAGATCCGACGCAAAATTTCGGCAGCACCTCCCCGCTGTTCTCCTGACACACGTCTCGGCAATAAGCAGAGAGGATGTGTACCCGGAGAACAACAGGGAGGCACTGACGAAATTCTGCATTGGATCCGTACCAGAGCATATGGGAAAACGAACCCAATCTACACATACTCGGGCTGTCCATGGATAACGTTGGACAATTTGAAAGAATCACAATTATAAATATGCAAATGCATGCATATTTATAGATGTAACCCTTTCGAACGGGAGATGCATGGTGGTAACGCATACTGATGATTGAAGACACCTATAGCTAGCAAGTTTCATCGGCACGAAGACCAGAACAGAGCAAATCAAGGGGGATGGAGATGTCATTTGTGCTAACCCGCGAACGCAGGGGCGGAGCTCGTCGAACACTAGACCCTCGTAGCGACGAAAAAACTACACATTTAAATCGAAAGATGAGTTTCATAGCAATATTGTTTTTCCTTAAACCTAACTAAGTATTTACAATAGGACGAGCGGGTTAGGGGTTCCTCAGTGTCGATAGAACCCTAAATAGCAACTACCATCGGTGCAAGGTACATGAGGCGGTCGGCGTTGAACACTAGATCCACGTCCCACAAGTGACTCCGGCGCCCGACGTCCCGCAACAATAGTTCTAGTGGCTGATGACGGTCGAACACCTTGGCAAATTTGTCTGGCAGCCTCTGCGATGAAGATTAAAGCCATGTTTTGAAATTTCAAACAACCAAACTGACTTGAGTTAGTTTGGGTGTTTCAAGTTTCAACACTTAGCTTTCAATTGTCATCTCTGAGGCTGCCAGACAAATTCGCAATTGTGTTCGACCGCCATCGACGCCAAGAGCTGTTGCTACGGGACGCAGGACGCCTGTGTCACTTGTAGTATTCGACACCGACGGCCACATGTACCTCACACTGACGATACTTGCTATTTAGGGTAGCATCGACACCGAGGAACCCCCTAACCCGCTCGTCCCCCTAGCCGTACCTAAAGTAAACTAAACCTAAACTAAACTAAACCTAAACTAAAGTAACTAAACTAAACGTAAACTAAACCAGAAACTTCACCTAAGCTAAACTAAACTAAACTGACTAAACTAAAAAAATTAAACTAAATTATACTAAACCTAATTAAACTAAATCTAAAAAAACAAAAAAATGAAAATTTCTCACCTTGGAGCGGCTGAGGCGGCGAGGCGCCGCGGCCGGGCAGTGGGCGGCGGGGCGGTGAGGCGGTGCATCGGGGCGGTCCGCCGGGGCAGCCGGGGTAGGGCAGGGCTGTCGGGGTGGCCGGGGCGACGACGCGGCCTGGGGCGGCGCGACGAGAGGGGCGGCCGGGGCGGGGCGGAGTCGAGGGGGGTGGCCGGGGCGGGGCGGCGTCGAGGGGGGCGGCCGGGGCGAGGCTGTGGCGTGGGATTGGGACAAGGGGAGAGGGAGAGAGAGGGGCAGGGCGCGAGCGGTTTGATACATATAGGACTAGTCTCTTTGCCATCCGCTAGCTGACGGCAAAGAGCCTAGCTAGCGGACGTTGGAATGGCGACCCTCTTTGCCGCCGATTAGCGGACGACAATGTTTCTTTGCCATCAGCTACCGGATGACAAAGAAAGTGGTTGTTAGCTGCCCCTCACTATCGGCCCACCCTGCCTCTTTGCGGTCGGCTAGTGGACATCAAAGGTTCTATGCCGTCAGCTATCTGACGGCAGAGATGGAGCTGGCAAACACTTTCTTTGTCGTCAGCTGCTTCTTTGCCATCAGGTTTCTTCAAGCGGATGGCAAAGAACCTCTTTGCCATCAGCTAGCTGACGCCAAAGAAACGGTTGACGTCAAAGTTCCTGATTCCAGTAGTGAATGCATTTATGTGCATAATTCAAATTTGAACTACATGCACATGCTCCAATGCATATAAATTAGCTGAAATATCAAATCTGTGTCCTTGGGTGCATGCTTAGGTCCCATGCAAGAAATGGGAATGAATTTCAAACACCAGGGCACTGTTGATTGCCGGCAAAACGTTGAGATATTTATTTTTAAATTCTAGTAAATCCAAAACTCGTCTGAAATTCATGAAACTTGGCATGCTATCATGGAGCGGCATCAACATGTTGTGGTAAAAATTTTGTCCCATTTAGGGCAGGTTTGGGAATATGCTTCTCACAAACCAGAGCTTCT
The DNA here is from genome assembly GCF_018294505.1 of Triticum aestivum. NCBI lineage: Eukaryota > Viridiplantae > Streptophyta > Magnoliopsida > Poales > Poaceae > Triticum > Triticum aestivum. The sequence goes on along the minus strand of NC_057797.1, from coordinate 173,240,132 downwards.
CACAACAATCATGATGGTTTTGGTAGGGAACGTCCCACCTTTGGGGACGAAATGATATCCATTGCCTCTTATTGCTTCCAAAAATTTTCTCATGTCAACATAGAACAACAGGAGTGTTGTGTCAGTTTTTGTGATTTCTCGAGGTTCGTTTGAACATTTTTATGCATTAACTGAGTTTTCAATGTGTTTACGTGCATACTTCAAATTTGAACTACATGCATATGCTCCAATGCATATAAATTGGTTGAAAAATCAAATCTGTGTCCTTGGGTGCATGTGTAGGTCCCATGCAAGAAATGAGAATGAATTTCAAACACCAGGGCACTATTGATTGCCGGCAAAACATTGAGATGCCTGGTTTTTAAATTCTAGTAAATCCAAAACTTGTTTGAAATTCATGAAACTTGGCATGCTATCATGGAGCGGCATCAACATGTCGTGGTCAAATTTTTGCCCCATTTGGGGCAGGTTTGGGTATATGCTTCTCACAAATCAGAGCTTCTCACAACAGGCATGATGGTTTCGGTAGGGAACGTCCCACCTTTGGGGACGAAACGATATCCATTGCCTCTTATTGCTTTCAAATTTTTTCTCGTGTCAACATAGAACAACCGGAGTGTTTGTGTCAATTTTTGTGATTTTTCGGGGTTCGTTTGGACAATTTTATGCATTAACTGAGTTTCCAATACATTTATGTGCATAATTCAAATTTGAACTACATGCACATGCTCCAGTGCATATAAATTGGTTGAAAAATCAAATATGTGTCCTTGGGTGCATGCTTACGTCCCATGCAAGGAATGGGAATGAATTTCAAACACCAGGGCACCATTGATTGCCGGTAAAACATTGAGATACTTTATTTTTAAATTCTAGTAAATCCAAAACTCGCCTAAAATTCATGAAACTTGGCTTCCTATCATGGAATGGCACCCGATATGCTGTGGTATTTTTCGTGTCCATTTTGAGAGAAGGCGCACTCGAATAATGACAGCTAACAAAGGCATTTTGAAAAAATAGCTGCCACTTTAATACCTCAAAAGTTTGTATAATTCAAACAATGTGTGTTCTATTAAACATTCACATGACGCCACGTGTCTTGGTTTTAATGGTTGTAGGAGGTGCCGTGCGGACAGCTGCTTGACCTTGACTGAACGGGACGCGTGCGAGCACAGTCCAGTGCGCAGGCTGACCGAGAGGCATGCAAGCTGTTCTCGAATGCGCAGGCTCACCGGGAAGCGTGCTAGCTGTACGCTACACAGGCTCACTGGGAAGCGAGCCCTATGACTTCCATGGACGCCCGCCTTCCTCTCCGTGCGCCCCCCCCCTCAGCGGCATGGGACGCCGCCAGCAAACGCTACCTCTCAGCGCCTCCAGCTGTCGTCCTCCTGCGCCCCGCCCGTTGACCCCGGGACAACATGATGCAAAGTGAGAGCAGGATTTGTGCATGTCTTCAACGCAAATGGTTCTTTTGGATGACCCGTGTGCAACCACTTACAAACAATTTGGTGCTATTTGCATCTGTCATATTGGGTATGTTACCATTTGTCAAAATGGAAATATTGACAGTTGTTGATCTAGTAACATTGCCATTTGTCAACCTTGCAACACTACGATTTGTCAAAATATGAAGCTAAAAATCACTAGCAGTATCAAATTTTTGCAACTAAAATTCAGTAATTAAGCATAGATTTCATTCATAGATAAAGCAGTCGTTCTTAATTTATACAAACAGTTCAACTCGACAGCTGAACCGACCAAACTTTTCCCCAATTGTTGCCAACCACGTACTGAAATAGCTAGTTCAACTATATATACTAGCTAATTTTAAGTACGTTGTACAGTTCCACCTCATCTATAGTCAGATGAACTGAACAAAATAGCCCCTAAATACTACTACTACCACGGAGGGGCTTTGTGCTACTTCTGGCTGCCTCTCCTATGCCAAGCACGCTCAGTAAGAGGCGAAGGAGGAGGATCCTACCGACGAGCTGGGCAACCACAGTACGGTGCCTACCGTTGTTGCAGCTTTAGCGACGCTCACCTCGAACGCACTATGCCGCACCAGACGACCCCTCTCGAAGTGGTGGTTCTCCTTGTAGATCTCCTGATTCCTCGCCTCTGAGGCGGCGTGTGCCGCGGCCACGGCGGCGGTAAGGCTCTTTGCGTGCTCGACGAGGCACTCCTTGTCGGTGTCAAAACCGGTAGATCTCGGGTAGGGGGTCCCGAACTGTGCGTCTAAGGATTGATGGTAACATGAGACAAGGGACACGATGTTTCAACCAGGTTTGGGCCCTCTTGATGGAGGTAATACCCTACATCCTGCTTGATTGACTTTCATGAGTATAGGGGTTACAAGAGTTGATCTACCACGAGATCGTAATGGTTAAACCCTAATTGTCTAGCCTATATGATTATGATTGCCTCTACGGACTAAACCCTCCGGTTTATATAGACACGGATGGGGCTAGGGCTGTACAGAGTCGGTTTACAGAGAAAGGAATATTCATATCCGCATGCTAAGCTAGCCTTCCACGCCAAGGAGAGTCCCATCCGGTCACGGGAGGTAGTCTTCTGTCTTGTATCTTCACGACCCATTAGTCCGGCCCATGTCATATAGTCTGGACGCCCGAGGACCCCTTAATCCAGGACTCCCTCAGTAACCCCTAAACAAGGCTTCAATGACGAGGTGTGTGACGCGCAGATTGTCTTCGGCATTGCAAGGCGGGTTCCTCCTCCAAATACTTCAAAGTAGTCCTCAAACACAGAAGATGTGTCGAGCTCTACAAGACAGGCACCACACATAGCTGCAAAGAGTATAATATTTCACAAGTCACATCTACTAACAACTTTTTGTAGCGAGACGTTACATCCCTGCTCGGTCATTATTTCGAACCGTTTTTTAGCTTCGCGCTCAATATTCTGAGGCACAATTTTCATTGGCACGTCTTATCGAAGCAGAGATCGTGTCCCCTTCTCGCGGGATTCTCATCAATACAGGCGTGGGTAATCCAACCGCGCCGTCCGCATGACCCTTGGGGAATAGGCAAGTTTTAAGTTGAGTGGGTCCTACGTCTTGAGCTTGCGTTGGTTTTCCCTGAAGAGGAAGGGATGATGCAGCAGAGTAGCGTAAGTATTTCCCTCAGTTTTTGAGAACCAAGGTATCAATCTAGTAGGAGGCCACGCGCAAGTCCCTTGTACCTACACAACACAAAGAGCTCAACGCAACCAACGTGATTAGGGGTTGTCAATCCCTTCACGGTCAATTACGGAAGTGAGATCCGATAGATAATATTTTTGGTATTTTTGATATAAAGATGCAAAGTGAAAAGTAAAAGGCAAAGTAAAAACAAAACAAGATTAAAGTGATGGAGATTGATATGATGAGAATAGACCCGGGGGCCATAGGTTTCACTAGTGGCTTCTCTCGAGAGCATAAGTTTTCTACGGTGGGTGAACAAATTACTGTTGAGCAATTGACAGAATTGAGCATAGTTATGAGAATATCAAGGCATGATCATGTATATAGGCATCACGTCCGTGACAAGTAGATCGAAACGATTCTGCATCTACTACTATTACTCCACTCATCAACCACTATCCAGCATGCATCTAGAGTATTAAGTTAAAAACAGAGTAATGCTTTAAGCAAGATGACATGATGTAGAGAGATAAATTCATGCAATATGAAATAAAGCCCATCTTGTTATCCTCGATGGCAACGATACAATACGTGTCTTGCTGCCCCTTCTGTCACTGGGAAAGAACACCGCAAGATCTAACCCAAAGCTAAGCACTTCTCCCATGGCAAGAACTACCAATCTAGTTGGCCAAACCAAACGGATAATTCGAAGAGACTTGAAAAGATAACCAATCATACATAAAAAGAATCCAGAGAAGATTCAAATATTGTTCATAGATAGACTTGATCATCAACCCACAATTCATCGGTCTCAACAAACACACCGCAAAAGAAGAAGATTACATCGAATAGATCTCCACAAGAGAGGGGGAGAACATTGTACTGAGATCCAAAAAGAGAGAAGAAGCCATCTAGCTACTAACTATGGACCCGAAGGTCTGAGGTAAACTACTCACACTTCATCGGAGAGGCTAGGATGATGTAGAAGCCCTCCGTGATGACGGCCCTCTTCCGGCGGAGCTCCAGAACTGGCCCCAAGAAGGGATCTCATGGATACAGAAAGTTGCGGTGGTGGAATTAGGTTTTTGGCTCCTGTTCTGATCGTTTGGGGGTACGTGTGTATATATAGGTGGAAGAAGTACGCCGGAGGAGCAACGAGGGGCCCATGAGGCAGGGGCGTGCCCTGGGGGGGCGCCCCCACCCTCGTGACCACCTCTTTTGTTCCTTGGAGCAGGGTCCATGTCTCCTGGATCACGTTCGGTGAGAAAATCACGTTCCCGAAGATTTTATTCCGTTTGGACTCCGTCTGATATTCTGTATCTTCGAAACACTGAAATAGGCAAAAAACAGCAATTTTGGGCTGGGCCTCCGGTTAATAGGTTAGTCCCAAAAATAATATAAAAGTGGAAAATAAAGCCCAATATAGTCCAAAACAGTAGATAATATAGCATGGAGCAATCAAAAATTATAGATACATTGGAGACGTATCAGTGGGGAGGCGCTTGATATTCGCTGCCTTTATAAGAGGATAAAGATCCATTCTTCCACCCACGCCTTCTTCCTCTCTGCCCATCTGTTCTTGAGCTCCAGCGCCCACGCTTCCATCCTTTCTGCCTCCAAAAAGCACTCCGACCATGTCTGGTCCCGGAACGCAAGGCAAGTGGATGGCCTCCTCCATCATGGAGGGGAATATCACGGAGCTCCGGGAAGCAGGGTACTTGGCCCAAGGAATCACCCACCGGCTTCCGGCCAAGGGGCAGATCGTCCCCATCCCAAAGCCCAACGAGAGGGTGGTATTCATCCGCCACTTCATCCGTTGGTTAGGATTTCCCCTCCACCCCTTCGTCCGTGGACTCATGTTCTACTACAGGTTAGATTTCCACGATCTAGCCCCCAACTCTTTCCTCAACATCTCGGCATTCATTGTCCTGTGCGAGGCCTTACTCCGCATCCCACCCCACTTCGGATTATGGCTGAAGATCTTCAATGTGAAGCCGAAAGTGGTGGATGGTCAACATGCGGAGTGCAGAGGTGCCATGGTGAGCAAACTATCCAATATCATATGGCCCACTGGCACCTTTGTGGAAACCGTCAAGGGATGGCAGAAGCAGTGGTTCTATGTCACTGAGCTCCGCGACACCACCTGGCCAACGGCTCCCGAATTCAAGTCTGGGCCCCAATGCGGCTTACCCCTTGGCTAAAAAAGGGCATGGACTGGTCATCGTCAAACGAGATATCGGTGCTACAGGTGCGCATCAAGAGCATGGTGGACAAGAACATCAAGCTCGTCAATGTGATCCCGGTGATGCTTTTTTTGCCGGATCCTCCCCTGCCAAAGCCGGACTTGCCATCTGTGGGAGTTCGATCCGGCCAAGCACCAGACCTTGTGATAGTTCTTCGGCTCCATGCACGAAGATATCTGGAAGGTGATTTTTAAGGCCAATCTGACGTGGCCGCAGGCGTCCGAGGACCGCGGATACGACCTGACCCATCTAGCCAGTCTGGTAAGTTCTTCATACTTCAAGGTGTATCTCCCCCTACGCATTCAAGGAAGATGTCTAAGTTTCTCCGTTTGTCTTTTCAGAGCTGTATAAAGAAGGCACAGCGGATCTAGTGTCCAGCTCCGTTGCCCGAAAATGCAGCCATCCCGCTCCTGACGAAGATGCTGGTTCCGGCGCCCTACCAGGCGCCGAAGAAGAAGGCCAAGAAGAAGGGCCAGGAGACAAGAAGCGGCCTCCGCCGTAGAGGCACTTCGGACGCAACATCCGAAGATGCCGAAACTCACTCCTCCCCTCACTACAAAAAAGACACATCCGTGACATTTTGGGCCAAACAAAATTTTTTCTGTCATACTTACGACACTTCTATGACAATTATTGTGACAAAACACGGTATCATCATAGATGTGGTGGGGTCCTACTTCTATGACAAAAAATCATAACATAAAATGGGCTTTTTGTCCTGGGCGGGCCGGAGACGCGGCTGCATGACATTCTTTGGGCCGTCCATGACGGAAAAAACCATGGTAGAAGTGAGGGAGAGGAAAATATCGGGGTGTTCCCGGTTACGGTGGGTGGTCGGGGCCGAGCGATGCGTGTTTCTCTCGTACACGCACGCGCGTGGGTGCGAGGAGTTGGGCTCTAACTGAACCCGAGCGAGGCGTTGGGCTCTAACTGAACCTGAGCGATTGCACTGCAGGCTACGCGTTACTGAACTCGAGCGATCGATCGATGGGTGTTAACTAAACCTGATCGAGCGATTCCTTCGCTACTGCTGCTAACTAAAGCCGATTGATGCTGCCTCTAGATGAACAGTGAGCGTTGCTGGGGGGTTTGGATGAACATTTTCCGGTGGGGGGTGGATGAACAGGACCCCGTGGTGTTGCCTCTGGGTGAACAAGACCCCGATCGATCGAGCCGGTTGGGGCTGGATTAACAGGACCCCGTGGAGGGCAGGATGAACAGGACCACCCAATGGAGGGCTGGATGAACAGTAGACGATGGAGGGCTGGATGAACAGTAGCCCATGGAGGGGTGGTTGAACTGGAGCCCGTGGAGAGGGCTGGTTGAACAGTAGCCGGTGGAGTAGCGCGTGGTGGAGGCTGGATGAACAGGAGCCCGTGGATGAACAGTCACAGGTGGAGGCTGGAGGAGGTCGACGGTGGATGAACAGTAGCCCGTGGAGGCTGGAGGGGGTCGACGGTGGGGATGAACAGTATCCCGTGCAGTCCTTTTTTGTGGTACGCCACACCTCTCCCGATGAACAGGACCCCCGTTTTGACCGTAGCGCTCCAACACAAGTTCGTTTCCTCTATTTTGCGGTACGCCACACCCCTCCCGATCAACAGGACGCCCGTTTCGACCGTAGGAGGTCCGTTTCCTCCGTTTTGCGGTATGCCAGACCCCTCCCGGTGAACAGGATTCCGTTTCGAACGTGGCCGGTCGAACACAAGGCTGTTTCCTCCGTTCTGCGCTACGCCAGGCCTCGTTTCCATCAGCTGTTCCATCCAAGCCCTCCCGATGAACACGACGACGCATTCCGTTCTGACCCAGCCGGTTGGCTCCCCATGAACACGACGACGACGTTGTTTCTCCATTCCGACCCAGCCATGTACACGAGCCCTGACCGTATATATGCGCGAGTAGGCATTCGAGACCCTCCCCGTATGTATGTACGTGGCCGTATTTTCTTTCTTGCACACTGGCCGATGTACGTGCGTGTACATGCTACGTGCGCGCCTCTACTGCGACACATACGCGCATCTACATCGACCAGTATGTACGTACACGTTCGCGACCAGAATGACAACTCTACCTACGCTTCGACCAGGTGGGTCCCGACTGTCAAGTACTTCCTTGCATGCGTAGATGTAGCTGGTGGGTCCCAGCAGTCAGGGGGGTGAATCGTTTTTTTTGCCCGGACGCACTACCTTGCGTGCGAAGATGTAGCTGGTAGGTCCCAGCAGTCAGGGGGAAACATTTTTTTCATGAAATACGGTGGCCCGTTCGGTGGGTCCCCACTGTCAGGTGGAGGAATAGTTATTTTGCGCGTAATAAGGAGGCACTTCCTTGCTGCGGCCGTAGACCCAGCTGTCAGCCTCTCCATGTATAGTCTAGGTTCGATTGAAGCTATTCCTTGACCACGTTGACCACGCCACGCCGAGAGCACCAGGGCGGTGGACGACGGCGAGGCCTAGGAAGGGGACGACGCGCAGCCGGGGAAGACGCGGCAGTGGAAGCCTGCGCGGAGAGGAGTACAAGGGTTCACTGGTTTGGCTGCGGTGTGAGCCTGCCGTCGCCGCAGGTCCTGTCCAGCGGTGGGAATAGTAGGGGCGGTGAGGCCTCCGCGGCAGCACAGCCGGCCACGGGAGGTAGGAGCATGCGGCATGACCGGCGCTGCATTGGGCGGCTGGAGCAACAAGACCAGAGGTTGAAGAAGCACCACGGAATTTGGATGGACATCGTACGGTCACTGGGGCTAGAATCGTTCATATTGACTAAGTTGACAAAGCACTCCGTCCCCATTCCCAATAGCAGGCGGAGTATTCATTTGTTTGTGCGTAATAAGGAGGCACTTCCGGTGGGTCCGAGCTGACAGCGGGGGGGACTTTTTTCGCGAAATACGGTGGCCCGTCCGGTGGGTCCCAGTAGTTAGGGGGGAACATTTTTTCGCCAAATACGGTGGCCCGTCCGGTGGGTCCCTACTGTCAGGTGGAGGAATAATTATTTTCCGCGTAATAAGGAGGCACTTCCTTGCGGCTGCCGTGGACCCAGTTGTCAGCCTCTCCATGTATAGTACTCTTCCGATGGAAGTCGTTCCTTGACCACGTTGACCACGCCGCGCAGAGAGCATCAGGCCGGTGGACGACAGTGAGGCCTAGGAAGGGGACGACATGGAGCCGGGGAGGATGCGGCAGTGGATGCCCACGCGTAGAGGAGTAAGAGGGTTCGCTAGTTTGCTGCGGTGCGAGGCTGCCATCGCCGTAGAATAACAGGGGGTGTGGGTGAGTAGAGGGATGGCCTGGCTAGCGGTGGGAGTAGTAGGGGTGGTGAGGCCTCCGCGGCATCGCAGCCGGCCATGGGAGGCAGAAGCACGAGGCACGACCGGTGCTGCATTGGGCGGCTGGAGCAAGAAGACCAGAGGTTGAAGAAGCACTACGGCCGTTGGATGGACTTACGGTCACTGGAGCTAGAATCGTTCATATTGACTAAGTTGACAAAGCCCTCCATCCGCGTCAACTTTGTTGGCCCACAAGTCAGCCTCCCACTATTGTGGGTCCCAGCTAGCAGGGGGTATTCATTTTTTTGTGCGTAATAAGGAGGCACTTCCTTGCGTGCGAAGATATAGCTGCTGGGTCCGACCTGTCAGCCGTGGGAACGTTTTTCGTGAAATACAGAGGCCCTTCTAGTGACTCCCAACTGTCAGGTGGTCGAATCATTATTTTGCGCGTAATAAGGAGGCATTTCCTTGCGTGCGGCGGTGGACCCAGCTATCAACCACTCCACGCACAGTCTACTTCTGATGGTGTCGTTCGTTGACCATGTTGACCACTCCGCGCCGAGTGCATCCAAGGTGGTGGATGACGGTAAGGCCCCGGACAGCAACGAGCCGGAGATGGGAAGACGCGGGAGTAGAGTCGCAGACGGAGAGGTGTACGAGGGTTAACTGGTTCTGGTGCGGTGTGGTTCGGTAGTCGGTGGAGAAGAACAGGAGGTGTGGAGGGGTGGAGGGATGGTCTGGCCAACGGTGGAGTAGCATTTCACAGTGAAGCGTGCTAAGCAGAGCTGCTAGCAGCAGGAGGCGGGAGCAGGTGGTCCCGGCGGCACTGGAGGAAGAAGACGAGAGATTGAAGATGGATGCCGGTCGTTGGATGTAAATCCAACGGCTAACGATGTCAGAATCATGTGTTGACTAAGTTGACAACGACTTGCATTGGCTTCGACCTATTGACCCACATTACAACCTCCAAAAATGTGGCACGTGATACGTCTCCAATGTATCTATAACTTTTGATTGCTCCATGCTACTTTATCTACTGTTTTGGACTATATTGGGCATTATTTTCCACTTTTATGTTATTTTGGGACTAACCTATTAACCGGAGGCCCAACCCAAAATTGCTGTTTTTTGCCTATTTCAGTATTTCGAGGAAACAAAATATCAAACGGAGTCCAAACGGAATGAAACCTTCGGGAACGTGATCTTCTCACCGAACGTGATCCAGGAGACTTGCACCCTACTCCAACAAGTTTCTGGGGAGGTCACGAGGGTGGAGGGCGCCCCCCTGGGCGTGCCCCCCTGCCTCGTGGGCCCCCCGAAGCCTCTGTAGCCACCAAAACTCAATCTAGACCCGTTCCGGCACCCTGCCGGAGGGGCAATCCTTCTCCGGTGGCCATCTTCATCATCCCGGTGCTCTCCATGATGAGGAGGGAGTAGTTCTCCCTCGGGGCTGAGGGTATGTACCAGTAGCTATGTGTTTGATCTCTCTGTCTCTCTCTCTCCCGTGTTCTTGAGATGATACGATCTTGATGTATCACGAGCTTTGCTATTATATTTGGATCCTATGATGTTTCTTCCCCCCTCTTCTCTCTTGTAATGAATCGAGTTTCCCCTTTGAAGTAATCTTATCGGATTGAGTCTTTAAAGACTTGAGAACACTTGATGTATGTCTTGTCGTGGATATCTGTGGTGACAATGGGATACCACGTGCCACTTGATGTACGTTTTGGTGACCAACTTGTGGGTTTCGTGACATTGGGAACCTATGCATAGGGGTTGGCACACGTTTTCGTCGTGATTCTCTGGTAGAAACTTTGGGGCACTCTTTGAGGTTCTTTGTGTTGGTTGAATAGATGAAGTGTGATTGTGTGATGCATATCGTATAATCATGCCCACGGATACTTGAGGTGACATTGAAGTATCTAGGTGACATTAGGGTTTTGGTTTATTTGTATCTTAAGGTGTTATTCTAGTACGAACTCTAGGGCTTTTTGTGACACTTATAGGAATAGCCCAACAAATTGATTGGAAAGAATAACTTTGAGGTGGTTTCGTACCCTACCATAATCTCTTCGTTCGTTATCCGCTATTAGTGACTTTGGAGTGACTATTTGTTGCATGTTGAGGGATAATTTTATGATCCAATTATGTTAGTATTGTTGAGAGGACTTACACTAGTGAAAGTATGAACCCTAGGCCTTATTTCCTATGATTGCAATACCGTTTACGCTCACTTTTATCATTAGTTACCTTGCTGTTTTTATATTTTCAGATTACAAATACCTTTATCTACCATCCATATTGCACTTGTATCACCATCTCTTCGTCGAACTAGTGCACCTATACAATTTACCATTGTATTGGGTGTGTTGGGGACACAAGAGACTCTTTGTTATTTGGTTGCAGGGTTGCTTGAGAGAGACCATCTTCATCCTACGCCTCCTACGGATTGATAAACCTTAGGTCATCCACTTGAGGGAAATTTGCTGCTGTCCTACAAACCTCTGCACTTGGAGGCCCAACAACGTTTACAAGAAGAAGGTTGTGTAGTAGACATCAAGCTCTTTTCTGGCGCCGTTGCCGGGGAGGTGAGTGCTTGAAGGTATATCTTTAGATCTTTCAATCGAGTCTTTTAGTTTATTGTTTTATCACTAGTTTAGTTTATAAAAGAAAATTACAAAAAAATGGAATTGAGTTTGTCTCATACGCTTCACCTTTTTAATATCTTTCGTGAGTATGATGGAAAGGATAATTGTGCTCAATTGCTAGAAGAAGAAATCTACAAAATGTTTGGCACTAAATCTTTGAATGATGAGCGTGATTGCAATATTGTTAGTACGAATTCTTTGAATATCCATGATGCTAATGATGATTGCACTATTTATGATGAAAATACCTCCTATAAACATGTCAATTTTTGTGGAGTAGATTGGGTTTGCAAGTACACACCGAATAGGGAAGATAGATATTGTAAGAGGCATAAGTACTTAGAAACTAAATTGTTTCAAGAAAGTCTAGATGAATGTGCTGAAAGATTCAATATTTTTCGTGCCCCTTGTGAACTTTGCAATGAACATGGTCATTTAAAGCTCCAATGCTATTTGTTTCATGATCAAGTCGTGTCCAAACATTGTGATAATTTGATTACCCTTGAGCATCATAAAGAGCTTAGCCTTCTTTTGGGTTATGAAGAAATGAAACGTATAACTGAGGGTATTCCAAAGTTTAATCTTGATAGAGTTCTTGATTTTGATCTAGAGAATATTTATATGTATTGTGCGGTGAATTGCATTGAAAATCCTTATATTTCCAACTACATAAAGAAAAGGAAACAAATAGAAGATGAAGAGAATACTAATGAAAGGGAGGAGACTTCCCAATATCCTCCTATTATCTCTTATGATGAATCAGGCAACGAGGAGGAGCCTCCTATTCAACCAATCTCATTAATAAGGAGCTCCAAAAATAGGATTGAACCCACACACGATGTGGTAAAGAAGAAGAAAAGAAAAAGGAAGAGAGGTAAAAAGGTATCTCTCCCAAATAAAGTTGCTCCTATTATTGTTGTGCCTCATGAAAATGAAGATGATACACTTGATGATGATCTCGTTATGCCTATTGCTTGTTTGATGATTATGATTGGGAAGATAATGATACTTCTTATGATCTTGAAAATCTTTTTGGCACGTGCTTGGAAGAATATAATAATTGCTATACTATTGGTGCTATCCATGCTATCAATGATGAGAGTGATTATGCTTATGATACGAAAAGGCCCAAGCTTGGGGAAGCTATGTTTGATGAGAATGACATATTTGAGAATATATTTGCTGCAATTAATGTCTGTCCCAAGCTTGGGGATTCTATGTTTAATAATGATGATATTTTTAGCCTTCCATGTTTTGATATGCAAAGTGATTATGATGAGAACAAAGTTGCTACTTATGATGATTATTGTGATGAAACTTATGCTATAAAAAGTAGTGATGATTATATTTATAAAACTTGTCATGATTATGATTACCCCTTCGCTGAACATTACTCTTTTAATATGGAAACAATTTATAGTATTCGACTTTCGTATGATACTCCCACTATTCCGAATGAGAAGAATTTTGCCTATGTGGAGAGTAATAAATTTTCTATGCTTGTAGATCATGAAAAGAATGCTTTAGGTGCTGGTTATATTGTTGAATTCATTCATGAGGCTACTGAAAATTATTATGAGGGAGGAACATATGCTTGTAGGAATTGCAATAATATCAAGTTTCCTCTCTATGTGCTTAAAATTTTGAAGTTATGCTTGTTTTACCTTCCTATGCAAGTTGATTCTTGTCCCCACAAGTTGTTTTCTCACAAAATACCTATGTATAGGAAGTGGGTTAGACTTAAATATGCTAGTCATATTCTTCATGATGCTCTCTTTATGTTACAATTCTTATCTTTTATGTGAGCATCATTGAAATCATCATGCCTAGCTAGGGGCGTTAAACGATGGCGCTTGTTGGGAGGCAACCCAATTTTATTTTGTGTTTTTTGTTTTTGGTTCTGCTTAGGAATACATAATCCATCTAGATTCTGTTTAGATGTGGTTTTATCTTTTAATTAGTGTTTGTGCCAAGTTAAACCTATTAGATCTTCTTGTAAGATAGTTACTTGATCTTGCTGTAATTTCCAGAATCTTTGCGCTCAGTGCCCGAATTGTCAAAAATCACCAGAACGTGATAAAATAGTGATTCAAATTTCTGCTGATCAATAAACAAATTTCCCAGGTTTTCGAATTTTTGTAGAAATTTTCGTGTTCCAGAAGTTTGCTTTAGTAACAGATTACTATAGACTGTTCTGTTTTTGACAGATTCTGTTTTGCGTGTGTTGTTTGCTTATTTTGATGAATCTATGGCTAGTAAAATAGTTTATAAACCATAGATAAGTTGGAATACAGTAGGTTTAACACCAATACAAATAAAGAACAAGTTCACTACAGTACCTTAAAGTAGTCTTTTGTTTTCTTTCTCTAACGGAGCTCACGAGATTTCTATTGAGTTTTGTGTTGTGAAGTTTTCAAGTTTTGGGTGAATTCTTTTGATGGATTATGGAACAAGGAGTGGCAAGAGCCTAAGCTTGGGGATGCCCATGGCACCCCCAAGATAATACAAGGACACCAAAAAGTAAAAGCTTGGGGATGCCCCGGAAGGCATCCCCTCTTTCGTCCACTTCCATCGGTAATTTACTTGGAGCTATATTTTTATTCACCACATGATATGTGTTTTGCTTGGAGCGTCTTGTATTATTTGTGTCTTTGCTTGTTAGTCTACCACAATCATCCTTGCTGTACACACCTTTTGAGAGAGCCATGTGTGAATTGAAATTTGATAGAATACTCTATGTGCTTCACTTATATCTTTTGAGCTTGATAGTTTACTCTATGTGCTTCACTTATATCTTTTTGAGCGTGATAATTTTTGCTCTAGTGCTTCACTTAGATCTTTTAGAGCACGGTGGTGGTTTGTTTTAAAGAAACTTGATCTCTCATGCTTCACTTAGATTATTTTGAGAGTCTTAAATAGCATGGTAATTTGCTTAAAATCCTAATATGCTAGGTATTCAAGAATAATAAAAATTCTCTTATGAGTGTGTTGAATACTAAGAGAAGTTTGATGCTTGATGATTGTTTTGAGATATGGAGATGGTGATATTAGAGTCATGCTAGTTGAGTAGTTGTGAATTTGAGAGATACTTGTGTTGAAGTTTGTGATTCCCGTAGCATGCACGTATGGTGAACCGTTATGTAACGAAGTCGGAGCATGAGGTGTTTATTGATTGTCTTCCTTATGAGTGGCGGTCGGGGATGAGCGATGGTCTTTTACTACCAATCTATCCCCCTAGGAGCATGTGCGTAGTACTTTGTTTCGATAACTAATAGATTTTTGCAATAAGTATGTGAGTTCTTTATGACTAATGTTGAGTCCATGGATTATACGCACTCTCACCCTTCCACCTTTGCTAGCCTCTCTAGTACTGCGCAACTTTCGCCGGTACCATAAACCCACCATATACCTTCCTCAAAACAGCCACCATACCTACCTATTATGGCATTTCCATAGCCATTCCAAGATATATTGCCATGCAACAATCCACCGCTCCGTTTATTATGACACGCTTCATCATTGTCATATTGCTTTGCATGATCATGTAGTTGACATTGTATTTGTGGCAAAGCCACCATTCATAATTCTTTCATACATGTCACTCTTGATTCATTGCATATCCCGGTACACCGCCGAAGGCATTCATATAGAGTCATCTGTGTTCTAGTATCGAGTTGTAATTCTTGAGTTCTAAATAAATAGAAGTGTGATGATCACCATTCAATAGAGCATTGTCCCAAAAATAGAAAGGCCAAAAAAAAGAAAGGCAAAAAAAAGGGAAAGGCCAAATAAAAAAAAGAAAATAAATAAAAAGGGGCAATGCTACTATCCTTTTTCCACACTTGTTCTTCAAAGTAGCACCATGATATAGCGAGTCTCATATATTGTGCTTCAAAGTAGCACAATGTTCTTCATATAGAGAGTCTCATATGTTGTCACTTTCATATACTAGTGGGAATATTACATTATAGAACTTGGCTTGTATATTCCAATGATGGGCTTCTTCAAAATGCCCTAGGTCTTCGTGAGCAAGCAAGTTAGATGCACACCCACTAGTTTCTTTTGTTGAGCTTTCATACATTTATAGCTCTAGTGCATCCGTTGCATGGCAATCCCTACTCACTCACATTGATATCTATTGATGGGCATCTCCATAGCCCGTCGATATGCCTAGTTGATGTGAGACTATCTTCTCCCTTTTTGTCTTCTCCACAACCACCATTCTATTCCACCTATAGTGCTATATCCATGGATCACACTCATGTATTGTGTGAAGATTGAAAAAGTTTGAGAACATCAAAAGTATGAAACAATTGCTTGGCTTGTCATCGGGGTTGTGCATGATTTAAATATTTTGTGTGGTGAAGATGGAGCATAGCCAGACTATATGATTTTGTAGGGATGAACTTCCTTTGGCCATGTTATTTTGAGATGACATAATTGTTTGATTAGTATGCTTGAAGTATTATCATTTTTTATGTCAATATGAACTTTTGTCTTGAACCTTTTGGATCTGAATATTCATACCATGATTAAGAAGATTTACATTGAAATTATGCCAAAGTATCACTCCGCATCAGAAATCCTCTTTTTATCATTTACCTACTCGAGGACGAGCAGGAATTAAGCTTGGGGATGCCTGATACGTCTCCAACGTATCTATAATTTTTGATTGCTCCATGCTACTTTATCTACTGTTTTGGACAATATTGGGCTTTATTTTCCACTTTTATATTATTTTTGGGACTAACCTATTAACCGGAGGCCCAGCCCAGAATTGATGTTTTTTGCCTATTTCAGTATTTCGAGGAAATAGAATATCAAACGGAGTCCAAACGGAATGAAACCTTCGGGAACGTGATCTTCTCACCGAACGTGATCCAGGAGACTTGGACCCTACTCCAAGAAGTTTCCGGGGAGGTCACGAGGGTGGAGGGCGCGCCCCCTGCCTCGTGGGCCCCTCGGAGCTCCACCGACGTGCTTCTTCCGCCTATATATCTCCATATACCCTAAAAATATACGGGAACACAATAGATCGTGAGTTCCGCCGCCAGAAGCCTCCGTAGCCACCGAAACTCAATCTAGACCCGTTTCGGCACCCTGCTGGAGGGGGCAATCCTTCTCCGGTGGCCATCTTCATCATCCCGGTGCTCTCCATGACGGGGAGGGAGTAGTTCTCCCTCGGGGCTGAGGGTATGTACCAGTAGCTATGTGTTTGATCTCTCTCTCTCTCTCTCTCGTGTTCTTGAGATGATACGATCTTGATGTATCGCGAGCTTTGCTATTATATTTGGATCATATGATGTTTCTTCCCCCCTCTTCTCTCTTGTAATGAATCGAGTTTCCCCTTTGAAGTAATCTTATCGGATTGAGTCTTTAAAGACTTGAGAACACTTGATATATGTCTTGCCGTGGATATCTGTGGTGACAATGGGATACCACGTGCCACTTGATGTACGTTTTGGTGACCAACTTGCGGGTTTCGTGACATTGGGAACCTATGCATAGGGGTTGGCACACGTTTTCGTCGTGATTCTCCGGTAGAAACTTTGGGGCACTCTTTGAGGTTCTTTGTGTTGGTTGAATAGATGAATTGAGATTGTGTGATGCATATCGTATAATCATGCCCACGGATACTTGAGGTGACATTGAAGTATCTAGGTGACATTAGGGTTTTGGTTGATTTGTATCTTAAGGTGTTATTCTAGTACGAACTCTAGGGCTATTTGTGACACTTATAGGAATAGCCCAACAGATTGATTGGAAAGAATAACTTTGAGGTGGTTTTGTACCCTACCATAATCTCTTCGTTCGTTCTCCGTATTAGTGACTTTGGAGTGACTCTTTGTTGCATGTTGAGGGATAATTTTATGATCCAATTATGTTAGTATTGTTGAGAGGACTTACACTAGTGAAAGTATGAACCCTAGGCCTTATTTCCTATCATTGCAATACCGTTTACACTCACTTTTATCATTAGTTACCTTGCTGTTTTTATATTTTCAGATTACAAATACCTTTATCTACCATCCATATTGCACTTGTATCACCATCTCTTCGCCAAACTAGTGCACCTATACAATTTACCATTGTATTGGGTGTGTTGGGGACACAAGAGACTCTTTGTTATTTGGTTGCAGGGTTGCTTGAGAGAGACCATCTTCATCCTACGCCTCCTACGGATTGATAAACCTTAGGTCATCCACTTGAGGGAAATTTGCTACTGTCCTACAGCACGTATTCAGCCAATTTTTTCAGAATTTACAGTCTTTTTTTGCGGGGCAAAATTTACAGTCCATTTGATCTCTTTTTTTGAATTACAGTCCATTAGGTGGGCTGGGTGAACAAATAATGTAGTGTCCATGCGGCTCATTTATTTTTTTCCTAAAAAATTACAGGCCATTTGCACTTTCTCGTAATACACGATTTTGCTGGGCTTATTATAATTATAATGTTGGGGTTGGCGCAGCTATATTATCAAAAAAATAAACAGAGGCTGAGCATTTTGTTATACATATATATATATATATATATATAATAAGTGATTTATTATTACATTGGTCCTTAAATCTTACCAAGCTTTTGTACACAATCACCAGGATTTTCGTTGCCAAAAAAATCCAGGATTTTATTGTTAAGCAATTATTTTTATAAGTTAATAAGATGTGGGATGTTGTTTTCTTACATATGTAAGTATCTATTAAATATATGATGACAATAACAATAATATATAATAACATATAAAATAATTTAAATATATATAATATATTTAGAAGTGAAGCATAAGTTGGACCAGGCGTTCCTATTCTTATATAGAATAATAGAACAGACCTCTGCGTTTTCTTCAAAAAAATACATAAATTGGGCTGCCGATGTTTCAGGAAAATTAAAACCTCGGATGGGAGGTCCATAGGCTTGTTTGTACCGGTCGATACATGATGGCCCTCAAGAAAATACAAACAGGCCTATGGACCTCCCATCCGAGGTCGTGGGCTCCGCATGTTAAAAAAGAAAGCCTAGACGGGGCAGCCCAAAACCCAGCTGATACTTGCTCCCTCAGTGATAATAAATGATACCTGCCAGCTCCCCGGCTTCGTTGTGAATTTATCTCCTATAGTAACTACGTTGAAGCACCTAAAAAAATGTAACTATGTTGACAAACCCGTGGGCTCCAACGCCATCATAGCATTAGGAGGAAGTATTTTTTTCGATGAGGCACTTGCTTGCGTACGGCCATAGACCTGGTGGGTCCCGACTGTCCGCCTCTCCACGTACAGTCCTCTCCAGATTCCTCTCATTTGTTCAGCCTGTTCACAATGGCAGACAGCAGCGTCGCGGCGAGCGCACAAAGGCGCAGGAGAAGATCCGACCACCTAAGGAAGTGCCTTATTAGTAACGAAACAACTGAACTAGCCTAGTGGCCGAGTGACACTACCCGACAGTTGTTCCGCCCGGGTTCGATTCCACATGTGCATAGAAAATATCTCCAATTTTTTTGCCTCTGCCTTTATTGACATGTGGGTCCCAATTGTCATCTATGCACACCACGTCCAACACTTGCCAAAACTTCATCCCTCATTTTCTCTGTTTTTCGCACACTCGACATTGTGTGAGCATCTTGAAAATAGCATATCTTTTTGACTGTGCATCATATGAAGATGTGCTATGCATAAATATTGATCAACATGATGTTAACTGGCTGGTAGTTCCAGTTTCGACCATGAATAAAACTTCCAGCATGATGTTAACACTGTTTGAAAAGGTTGTGTTAATATAGATGCTCTGCCTTTGAAAGTTGTAGTTTCTTATCTGAAACTGAACTTGGAATTTCTTATCTGAAACTGAAACTTGCAGTTTCTTCTCTGAGAATCACATGTCAGCGACCGAAAGGCAGGGGAACCTCTCCTCTCCATCATCTCCATTCCAAAACCATCATCTCGCCTCTCCCTCTTCTCCATTTCAAAACCACCCCCTCTCCTCTCTATCATCTCCATTCCAAAACCACCGTCTCGCCTCTCCCTCTTCTCTATTGCAAGACCACCGTCTCTCCTCCCATCTTCCAAAGCTAGCACCGGACCACTCAGAATGACATCTATGGAGGGGATGCAGCAAAGAATCAGGCAGATCGCCGGTGGCAACTAGGAAAAGTTAGCCAGGTTGAAGGAGATCCTTACTTGGTTTGACAATGAGTGGGAGATTTCGAGGACGGTGAGGGCCATGTGGCAATGTATGCGAAAGAGCGAGACGACGGCAATGAGAGCGACGATGTACTCCTCGGCGGCAGTCACGCCGCAGTCCTACGAGTTCATCGAGTATCTCCTCTGGGTGATGGAGCAGACAGATTCGCCTGAGGCAAAAGTTAGGTGGAGGTGATGGGCATACAGGTTGAAGGTTGAGCATCCAGAGGATAACGAATCGATCGAGTATGGTGTGCCGTTCGTGAGGGTGCAGAGCTAGCCGGAGCCATAGGAGTATTCGTCCTCCTACCACAAGAAGAGGTCGGATGGCGCGGCGTCGCTTCCCCGCCGTTCTCCACAGTTCCTTCGATGCTCGCCTCATTTTAACAGCGTCGGTAGGGTTTAAGGTAAGCTTCGCACTAGCCTAATCTTCCATCTGCTCATGCTTACAATCAGTGTGACAACTAATAAAAATCATGCTTACAATCAGTCTCCGAGTACTACGCCAATCACCCTAAAATAGCTCTGGACCTTTGGGTCAAAGTTGTGACACTGTGTACAAATAAAGAAAAATAGATTGGTGCTTCTTTCAGAAAAGAGTACACCCCTAGAAAACAGTGATAACCCACAAGTATAGGAGATCGCAACAGTTTTTGAGGGTAGAGTATTCAACCCAAATTTATTGATTCGACACAAGGGGAGCCAAAGAATATTCTCATATATTAGCAGCTGAGTTGTCAATTCAACCACACCTAGAAAGTTAATATCTGCAGTAAAGTGTTTAGTAGCAAAGTAATATGATAGTAGTGGTAACGGTAGCAAAAGATAATGATAACAAAAGTAATGTTTTTGGTATTTTGTAGTGATTGTAACAGTAGCAATGGAAAAGTAAATAAGCGAAGAACAATATATGGAAAGCTCGTAGGCATTGGATCGGTGATAGAGAATTATGCCGGATGCGGTTCATCATGTAACAGTCATAACCTAGGGTGACACAAAACTAGCTCCAATTCATCAATGTAATGTAGGCATGCATTCTAAATATAGTCATACGTGCTTATGGAAAAGAACTTGCATGACATCTTTTGTCCTACTCTCCCGTGGTAGCGGGGTCCTAATGGAAAGAAAGGGATATTAAGGCCTCCTTTTAATAGAGTATGGGAACAAATCATTAGCACATAGTGAATACATGAACTCCTCAAACTACGGTCATCACCGGGAGTGGTCCCGATTATTGTCACTTCGGGGTTGCCGGATCGTAACACATAGTAGGCGACTATAGACTTGCAAGATAGGATCAATAACTCTCATATATTGATGAAAACATAATAGGTTCAGATCTGAAATCATGGCACTCAGGCCCTAGTGACAAGCATTAAGCATAGCAAAGTCATAGCAACATCAATCTCAGAACATAGTGGATACTAGGGATCAAACCCTAACAAAACTAACTCGATTACATGATAAATCTCATCCAACCCATCACCGTCCAGCAAGTCTACGATGGAATTACTCACGCACGGCGGTGAGTGTCATGAAATTGGTGATGGAGGATGGTTGATGATGACGATGGCAACGGATTCCCCTCTCTAGAGCCCCGAACGGACTCCAGATCAGCCCTCCCGAGAGGTTTTAGGGCTTGGTGGCGGCTCCGTATCGTAAAACATGATGAATCCTTCTCGCTTATTTTTTTCTCCCTAAAAGCGAATATATAGAGTTGGAGTTGAGGTCGGAGGAGTTCCGGGGGCCCACGAGGTAGGGGGGCGTGCCCAGGGGGGCAGGCGTGCCCCCACCCTCATGGCTAGGGTGTGGGCCCCCTGGTCTTCATCTTTTGCAAGGATTTTTTATTATTTCCAAAAAGACATTCCGTGAAGTTTTAGGTCATTCCGAGAACTTTTGTTTCTGCACATAAATAACACCATGGTAATTCTGCTGAAAACAGCGTCAGTCCGGGTTAGTTCCATTGAAATCATGCAAGTTAGAGTCCTAAACATGGGCAAAAGTGTTTGGAAAAGTAGATACGACGGAGACGTATCAACTCCCCCAAGCTTAAACCTTTGCTTGTCCTCAAGCAATTCAGTTGACAAGCTGAAAGTGATAAAGAAAAACTTTTACAAACTCTGTTTGCTCTTGTTGTTGTAAATATGTAAAGCCAACATTCATGTTTTTCAGCAAAGATTATAAACTAACCATTTTCACAATAATGCTTAGGTCTCATGTTTACTCATATCAATGGCATAATCAACTAGCGAGCAATAATAATAAATCTCGGATGATAACACTTTCTCAAAACAATCATAATATGATATAACAAGATGGTATGTCACTAGCCCTTTCTGAGACTGCAAAACATAAATGCAGAGCACCTTTAAAGATCAAGGACTGACTAGACATTGTAATTCATGGTAAAAGAGATCCAGTCAAGTCATACTCAATGTAAACTATCAGTAATGAATGCAAATGACTGTGGTGCTCTCCAACTGGTGCTTTTTAATAAGAGGATGATGACTCAACATAAAAGTAAATAGATAGGCCCTTCGTAGAGGGAAGCAGAGATTTGTAGAGGTGCCAGAGCTCGGTTTTTAAATAGAGGTGAATAATATTTTGAGCGGTATAATTTCATTGTCAACATAACAACCAAGAGATGGTGATATCTTCCATGCTATACACATTATAGGCGGTTCCCAAACAGAATGGTAAAGTTTATACTCCCCCTCCACCAACAAGCATCAATCCATGGCTTGCTCGAAACAACGAGTGCCTCCAACTAACAAGAGTCCTAGGGGGAGTTTTTGTTTGCAATTATTTTGATTTGATTTGCATAAAGCATGGGACTGGGCATCCCGGTGACCAGCCATTTTCTCGTGAGTGAGGAGCGGAGTCCACTCCTCTTGAGAATAACCCGCCTATTTGAAGGTTTAGAGTTTGGCACATACGAATTTACTTGGAACGGCAGGTAGATACCGTATATAGGCAGGTATGGTGGACTCATATGGAACAACTTTGGGGTTTATGGGATTGGATGCACAAGCAGTATTCCCACTTAGTACAAGTGAAGGCTAGCAGAAGACTGGGAAGCGACCAGCGAGAGAGCGACAACAGTCATGAACATGCATTAAGTTTAATCAACACCGAATGCAAGCATGAGTAGGATATAATTCACCATGAACATAAATATCGTGAAGGCTATGTTGATTTTGTTTCAACTACATGCGTGAACATGTGCCAAGTCAAGTCACTTAAATCATTCAGAGGAGGACATCACAACCATTTTAATAGCATGTTGGCACGCAAGGTAAACCATTATAAGCTCCTAGCTAATCAAGCATGGCACAAGAAACTATGATCTCTAGTTGTCATTGCAAACATGTTTATTCATAATAGGCTGAATCGGGAACGATGAACTAATCATATTTACAAAAACAAGAGAGGTGGAGTTCATACCAACTTTTCTCATCTCAGTCAGTCCATCATATATGGTCATAATTGCATTTCACTTGCTTGACCGAACGATGTGGATAATAATAATAGTTCACGTGCATTGGACTAAGCTGGAATCTGCAAGCATTCAATAAATAGGAGAAGACAAGGCAATATGGGCTCTTTTGTCAGATCAACAATAATGCATATAAGAGCTACTTCAACAATTTAATCATGGTCTTCTCCTATCGACCCCCAAAGAAAAGAAATAAAACTATTTACACGGGAAAGCTCCCAACAAGCAAAAGAAGAACAGGAAATCTTTTGGGTTTTCTTTTTAATTACTACTACAAGCATGGAAAGTAAACTAATTAAAAGCTACAACTATTTTTTTGTTTTTCTTAAGGTTTATTAAACACACAAGAAGAAAGCATAAAAAGGAAAATAAACTATGATAGATATTACAATGAAAAAGTATGAGCACCGACATCTAGAAATGAGTGTGTGAACATAAATGTAATGTCGGTGAGAAATACATACTCCCCCAAGCTTAGGCTTTTGGCCTAAGTTGATCTATGGCCACGGTTGGCCTGGCGGATATCCATAGTAATAGTTGGGGTCGTACTGCGATGCAGCGACTATTGCCTCCTGAGCTGCAGCGTGGCGGCGAGCTGCCTCCGCCCTCCTCTCGTACTCATCTGCCTCCTCTCTGGTAATAAAATGTCTTCCTTTTGCCTGATAATCAAAGAAGGCAGGAGCAAGGAGAGTAATACGGACAACATGATGTCTGTCAAAGATTAAGCGATACTGGAGAGGTGATTCATTCATCTCGACAAACTGGTGGTGAACCATAGCATTAAAGTCTAGGTAAGCAGGAGGCAATTCAATATCATCATTATGTACGGTTACACCAAGAAAATCAGCTAAGCGGGTTGCATAAATTCCTCCAAACAAATCTCCATTAAATCTATTATGATGCAACCTAAGTGCAACAATGGCTCCCAAATTATAAGATTTGTCTCCTAACACAGCACTCCTAAGAATACTGAGGTCAGTGACACACATATGACATGCTTCATCTTTACCATTTATGCACCTACCTATGAATAGAGCAAAATAATGTATAGCAGGAAAATGAATGCTCCCTATGGTAGCTTGTGCTATATCTCTAGATTCCCCCACAGTTATGCTAGCAAGAAAATTTCTAAATTCAGATTTGCATGGTTCACTAGCACTACCCCATTACGGAAGTTTGCAAGCAGTGCTAAAATCCTCTAAGTCCATCGTACAAGATTTTTCATAAAGATCAAACAGGACAGTTGGAGAATTGCGCGAAGATGAAAATTCAAACCTCCTCGCAAAGGAACTAGTGAGATAGTGGTACTGGCGGCACTTTTCCTCCTCGAAGCTCACAAGATCAGCGTTACACAAATACGCGTTAAATTCTTCCTTGATTTCTGCTCGATCCATAAAGTCCTGTGAAGGCCATTCACAGGGCCGCACTGGAGCGTCCCTTGGTGGCTCATCATCAGCATCACGCATTGCAAGCATGGGTTCTTGTTTCCTTGAAGAGCCACCTTGGTACATTTTCCTAAACATATTTCTTCCTCTGAAAAATTTATGAAATTTTTAGTAACTTCAAACAAAAGTGAACCAAGCTCAATAAAATTGATAGCAACTACTCCTACAAGTGCCTAGAGCCTACATCATGCATCAAAACTACTTGGCACCATATAAATTTGACATGCAAGCTCAAGAACATGGTCACCTTGGCAGCACAAATTTGCAATGAATAAGCACTAGAACAAAAACTAATTGGACCAATGGAGGAGTCACATATCAAGGAACAATCCCCCAAGCAGTTTTGTGAGAGGTGCTTTGAGCAAGGAGATCGAAAATGGCAGCAAAATGAGCTTGGACTCGGGTTTGAACTGGATAATCGTGTTTGTGGGAGGAACAAGGAGTGTGTGGGTGCAGGAATAAGTGGAGGACGGCCACCGTGGGCCCACGAGGCAAGGGGCGCGCCCAGGAGGGTAGGGCGCGCCCTCCACCCTCGTGGCCAGGTGGATGCCCCCTGTGTTGTGTTCTCAGTGCCAAATATTCTCAAATATTCCAGAAAAAATAATATTTAAATTTTAGGGCATTTGGAGAACTTTTATTTTCGGGGTATTTTTATATTGCACGGATAATTCAGATAACAGACAGAAAATACTTATTTTTATTTTATTTAATATAAATAACAGAGAGTAAAAGGAGGGTACAGAAGGTTGTGCCTTCTAGTTTCATCCATCTCATGCTCATCAAAAGGAATCCACTAACAAGGTTGATCAGGTCTTGTTAACAAACTCATTCCGAATAACATGGAACCAAAGAAATTTCGAATAACACTATGTTACCTCGACGGGGATATGCACATCCCCAATAATAAGAATATCATATATCTTCTTGACAGTAAGAAGAGGAAATTCAAATCCTCCAAAAATAATTGATGGAGTTTTTCCAATAGAATTGATACTGTGGACTTGAGGTTGTTTCCTCGGAAAGTGTACCGTATGCTCATTATCATTAACATGAAAAGTGACATTGCCTTTGTTGCAATCAATAACAGCCCCTGCAGTATTCAAAAAGGGTCTTCCAAGAATAATAGACATACTATCGTCCTCGGGAATATCAAGAATAACAAAGTCCATTAAAATAGTAACGTTTGCAACTACAACAGGCACATCCTCACAAATACCGATAGGTATAGTAGTTGATTTATCAGCCATTTGGAAAGATATTTCAGTAGGTGTCAACTTATTCAAATCAAGTCTACGATATAAAGAGAGAGGCATAACACTAACACTGGCTCCAAGATCACATAAAGCAGTTTTAACATAGTTTCTTTTAATGGAGCATGGTATAGTGGGTACTCCTGGATCTCCAAGTTTCTTTGGTATTTCACCCTTAAAAGTATAATTAGCAAGCATGGTGGAAATTTCATCTTCTTGTATCTTTCTTTTATTAGTAACAATTTCTTTCATGTACTTAACATAAGGATTCATTTTAAGCATATCAGTTAATCGCATACGCAAAAAGATAGGTCTAATCATTTCAGCAAAGCGCTCAAAATCCTCATCATCCTTTTTCTTGGATGGTTTGGGAGGAAAAGGCATGGGTTTCTGAACCCATGGTTCTCTTTCTTTACCATGTTTCCTAGCAACAAAGTCTTTCTTATCATAACATCGATTCTTTGATTGTGGGTTATCAAGATCAACAGCAGGTTCAATTTCTATATCATTATCATTGCTAGGTTGAGCATCATCATGAACATTGATGACCCACAAGTATAGGGGATCTATCATAGTCCTTTTGATAAGTAAGAGTGTTGAACCCAAAGAGGAGCAGAAGGAAATGATAAACGGTTTTCAGCAAGGTATTCTCTGCAAGTACTGAAATAAGTGGTAACAGATAGTTTTGTGATGAGATAATTTGTAACGAGCAACAAGTAACAAAAGTAAATAAAGTGCAGCAAGGTGGCCCAATCCTTTTTGTAGCAAAGGACAAGCCTAGACAAACTCTTATATAAGTAAAAGCGCTCCCAAGGACACATGGGAATATCGTTAAGCTAGTTTTCATCACGCTCATATGATTCGCGTTCGGTACTTTGGTAATTTGACATGTGGGTGGACCAGTGCTTGGGTGTTGTTCTTACTTGAACAAGCATCCCACTTATGATTAACCTCTATTGCAAGCATCCGCAACTACAACAAAAGTATTAAGGTAAACCTAACCATAGCATGAAACATATGGATCCAAATCAGCCCCTTACGAAGCAACGCATAAACTAGGGTTTAAGCTTCTGTCACTCTAGCAACCCATCATATACTTATTACTTCCCAATGCCTTCCTCTAGGCCCAAATAATGGTGAAGTGTTATGTAGTCGACGTTCACATAACACCACTAGAGGCTAGACAACATACATCTCATCAAAATATCAAACGAATACCAAATTCACATGAGTAGTAATAGCAAGACTTCTCCCTTGTCCTCAGGAACAAACGTAACTACTCACAAAGCATAAACATGTTCATAATCAGAGGGGTATTAATATGCACATAGGAACTGAACATATGATCTTCCACCAATTAAACCAACTAGCATCAAATACAAGGAGTAATTAACACTACTGGCAACCTACTAGCACCAATCCCAGACATGTAGACAAGAATTGGATACAAGAGATGAACTAGGGTTTTGAGATGAGATGGTTCTGATGAAGATGTTGATGGAGATTGCCCTCTCCCGATGAGAGGAGCGTTGGTGATGACGATGGCGATGATTTCCCCCTCTAGATTGGATCCGCCAAGGTTCCGCCTCGTGGCGGCGGAGTTTCGTCCCGAAAGGTTGCTTCGTATTTTTTTTCTCGACGAAAGACTTCATATAGGACAAGATGGTCATCGGAGAGCCACCAGGGGGCCCACGAGGTAGGGGGCGCGCCCTAGGGCGCGCCCCCTACCTCGTGAGAAGGGTGTGGGCCCCCTGGTCTTCATCTTTAGCGAGGATTTTTCATTATTTATTATAAGGTGTTCCGTGGAGTTTCAGGTCTTTTGGAGTTGTGCGGAATAGGTCTCTAATATTTGTTCCTTTTCCAGCCCAAAATTCCAGCTGCCGGCATTCTCCCTCCTTATGTAAACCTTGTAAAATAAGAGAGAATAGCCATAAGTATTGTGACATAATGTGAAATAACAGCCCATAATGCAATAAATATCGATATAAAAGCATGATGTAAAATGGACGTATCAACTCCCCCATGCTTAGACCTCGCTTGTCCTCAAGCGAAAGCCGATAACAATAAATATGTCCCCATGTTTAGAGGTAGAGGCGTCGATAAAAATAAAATACGGACATGAGGGCATCATGATTATTCTCAAAATAGAAACATACATAGATATTGTCATATAATTACTTATGTTCAAGTGATGATCTATTCACAATGCAAAAGTATGAATCGGAAACCTTATTGAGAACCAACAAAGAGTCTATGTCAGAAAGAGTCTATGTCAGAGCTGAAAAGCAAGTCATATAATTAGTCATTGAAGCAATTGCAATTTATCATAACATCAGAAAGAGTCTATGTCAGAGCTGAAAAGCAAGTCCACATACTCAACTATCATCTAGTCCTTCATAATTGCTAACACTGTTGGGGAACGTAGTAATTTCAAAAAAATTCCTACGCACACGCAAGATCATGGTGATGCATAGCAACGAGAGGGGAGAGTGTTGTCTACGTACCCTCGTAGACCGGCAACGGAAGCGTTGACACAACGTAGAGGAAGTAGTCGTACGTCTTCCCGATCCGACCGATCCAAGTACCAAACATACGGCACCTCCGAGTTCTGCACACGTTCAACTCGGTGACGTTCCTCGAGCTCCGATCCAGCCGAGTGTTGAGGGATAGTTTCGTCAGCACGACGGCGTGATGACGGTGATGATGTTCTACCGACGCACGGCTTCGCCTAAGCACCGCTACGATATGACCGAGGTGGAATATGGTGGAAGGGGGCACCGCACACGGCTAAGGAATGATCACGAAGATCAACTTGTGTGTCATGGGGTGCCCCCTTGCCCCCGTATATAAAGGAGGGAGGGGGGGTGCGGCCGGCCCCTAGGGGTGCGCCTGGAGGAGTCCTACTCCCACCGGGAGTAGGACTCCCCCCTCTTGCCTTGTTGGAGAAGGAAAGGGGAAGGGGGAAAGTGGAAAAGGGGGCGCCGCCCCCCTTCCTTGTCCTATTCGGACTAGGGGGGACGAGGCGTGCGGCCTGCCCTGGCCGGCCCTCCTCTTCTTCCTTAGGGCCCATGTAGGCCCATTACCCCCCCCCCCCCGGGGGGGGGGGGGTTCCGGTAACCCCTGGTACTCCGGTAAAATCCCAATTTCACCTAGAATGATTCAGATATCCAAATATAGGCTTCCAATATATCAATCTTTATGTATCGACCATTTTGAGACTCCTCGTCATGTCCGTGATCACATCTGGGACTCCGAACAACCTTCGGTACATCAAAACACAAAAACCCTAATTACGATCGTCACCGAACTTTAAGCGTGCGGACACTACGGGTTCGAGAACTATGTAGACATGACCGAGACATGTCTCCGGTCAATAACCAATAGCGGAACCTGGATGCTCATATTGGCTCGTACATATTGTACGAAGATCTTTATCGGTCAGACCGCATAACAACATACGTTGTTCCCTTTGTCATCGGTATGTTACTTGCCCGAGATTCGATCGTCGGTATCTCAATACCTAGTTCAATCTCGTTACCGACAAGTCTCTTTACTCGTTCCGTAATACATCATCCCACGACTAACTTATTAGTTGCAATGCTTGCAAGGCTTGAGTGATCTGCATTACCGAGAGGGCCCAAAGATACCTCTCCGACAATCGGAGTGACAAGTCCTAATCTTGAAATACGCCAACCCAACAAGTACCTTCGGAGACACCTGTAGAGCACCTTTATAATCACCCAGTTACGTTGTGACGTTTGGTAGCACACAAAGTGTTCCTCCGGTAAACGGGAGTTGCATAATCTCATAGTCATAGGAACATGTATAAGTTATGAAGAAAGTAATAGCAACAAACTAAACGATCAAGTGCTAAGCTAACAGAATGGGTCAAGTCAATCACATCATTCTCCTAATGATGTGATCCCGTTAATCAAATGACAACTCATGTCTATGGCTAGGAAACATAACCATCTTTGATCAACGAGTTAGTCAAGTAGAGGCATACTAGTGACACTCTGTTTGTCTATGTATTCACACATGTATTATGTTGCCGATTAATACAATTCTAGCATGAATAATAAACATTTATCATGATATAAGAAAATAAATAATAACTTTATTATTGCCTCTAGGGAATATTTCCTTCAGTCTCCCACTTGCACTAGAGTCAATAATCTAGATTACACAGTAATGATTCTAATACCCATGGAGCCTTGGTGCTGATCATGTTTTGCTCCTGGAAGAGGCTTAGTCAGCGGGTCTACAACATTCAGATCCGTATGTATCTTGCAAATTTCTATGTCTCCCTCTTGGACTAAATCCCGAATATAATTGAAGTGTCTCTTGATGTGCTTGGTTCTCTTGTGAAATCTGGATTCCTTCGCCAAGGCAATTGCACCAGTATTGTCACAAAAGATTTTCATTGGACCCGATGCACTAGGAATGACACCTAGATCAGATATGAACTCCTTCATCCAGACTCCTCCATTTGCAGCTTCCGAAGCAGCTATGTACTCCGCTTCACATGTAGATCCCGCCATGATGCTTTTTTTAGAACTGCACCAACTGACAGCTCCACCGTTCAATATAAACATGTATCCGGTTTGCGGTTTAGAATCGTCCGGATCAGTGTCAAAGCTTGCATCTACGTAACCATTTATGATGAGCTCTTTCTCACCTCCATATACGAGAAACATATCCTTAGTCCTTTTCAGGTACTTTAGGATGTTCTTGACCGCTGTCCAGTGATCCACTCCTGGATTACTTTGGTACCTCCCTGCTAGACTTATAGCAAGGCACACATCAGGTCTGGTACACAACATTGCATACATGATAGAGCCTATGGCTGAAGTATAGGGAACATCTTCCATTTTATCTCTATCTTATGCGGTGGTCGGACATTGAGTCTTACTCAACTTCACACCTTGTAACACAGGCAAGAACCCTTTCTTTGCTTGATCCATTTTGAACTCCTTCAAAACTTTGTCAAGGTATGTGCTTTGTGAAAGTCCAATTAAGTGTCTTGATCTATCTCTATAGATCTTAATGCCCAATATGTAAGCAACTTCACCGAGGTCTTTCATTGAAAAACTCTTATTCAAGTATCCCTTTATGCTATCTAGAAATTCTATGTCATTTTCAATCAGTAATATGTCATCCACATATAATATCAGAAATGCTACAGAGGTCCCACTCACTTTCTTGTAAATACAGGCTTCTCCAAAAGTCTGTACAAAACCAAATGCTTTGATCACACTATCAAAGCGTTTATTCCAACTCCGAGAGGCTTGCACCAGTCCATAAATGGATCGCTGGAGCTTGCACACTTTGTTAGCTCCCTTTGGATCGACAAAACCTTCCGGTTGCATCATATACAACTCTTCTTCCAGAAATCCATTCAGGAATGCAGTTTAGACATCCATCTGCCAAATTTCATAATCATAAAATGTGGCCATTGCTAACATGATTCGGACATACTTAAGCATTGCTACGTGTGAGAAGGTCTCATCTTAGTCAATCCCTTGAACTTGTCGAAAACCTTTCGCAATAAGTTGAGCTTTGTAGACAGTAACATTACCGTCAGCGTCAGTCTTCTTCTTGAAGATCCATTTATTCTCAATTGCTTGCCGATCAACGGGCAAGTCAACCAAAGTCCACACTTTGTTCTAATACATGGATCCCATCTCAGATTTCATGGCTTCTAGCCATTTTGCGGAATCTGGGCTCACCATCGCATCTTCATAGTTCATAGGTTCATCATGATCTAGTAGCATGACTTCCAGAACAGGATTACCGTACCACTCTGGTGCGGACCTTACTCTGGTTGATCTACGAGGTTCCATAGTAACTTGATCTAAAGTTTCATGTTCATTATCATTGGCTTCCTCACTAATTGGTATAGGTGTCACAGAAACCAGTTTCTATGATGTGCTACTTTCCAATAAGGGAGCAGGTATAGTTACCTCATCAAGTTCTACTTTCCTCCCACTCACTTCTTTCGAGAGAAACTCCTTCTCTAGAAAGGATCCATTCTTAGCAACGAATGTCTTGCCTTCGGATCTGTGATACAAGGTGTACCCAACAGTCTCCTTTGGGTATCCTATGAAGACACATTTCTCCGATTTGGGTTCAAGCTTATCATGTTGCAGCTTTTTCACATAAGCATCGCAGCCCCAAACTTTTAGAAATGACAACTTTGGTTTCTTGCCAAACCATAGTTCATAAGGCGTCGTCTCAACGGATTTCGATGGTGCCCTATTTAACGTGAATGCATCCGTCTCTAAAGCATAACCCCAAAACGATAGCGGTAAATCAGTAAGAGACATCATAGATCGCACCATATCTAGTAAAGTACGATTACGACGTTCGGACACACCATTACACTGTGGTGTTCCGGGTGGCGTGAGTTGCGAAACTGTTCCGCATTGTTTCAAATGTAGACCAAACTCGTAACTCAAATATTCTCCTCCACGATCAGATCGTAGAAACTTTATTTCCTTGTTACGATGATTTTCAACTTCACTCTGAAATTCTTTGAACTTTTCAAATGTTTCAGACTTATGCTTCATTAAGTAGATATACCCATATCTGCTTAAATCATCTGTGAAGGTGAGAAAATAACGATATCCGCCACAAGCCTCAACATTCATCGTACCACATACATCTGTATGTATGATTTCCAACAAATATGTTGCTCTCTCCATGGTTCCGGAGAATGGCGTTTTAGTCATCTTGCCCATGAGGCATGGTTCGCAAGTACCAAGTGATTCATAATCAAGTGATTCCAAAATTCCATCAGTATGGAGTTTCTTCATGCGCTTTACACCGATAATGACCTAAACGGCAGTGCCACAAATAAGTTGCACTATCATTATCAACTCTGCATCTTTTGGCTTCAACATTATGAATATATGTATCACTACTATCAAGATTCATCAAAAACAGACCACTCTTCAAGGGTGCATGACCATAAAAGATATTACTCATATAAATAGAACAACCATTATTCTCTGATTTAAATGAATAACCGTCTCACATCAAACAAGATCCAGATATAATGTTCATGCTCAACGCTGGCACCAAATAACAATTATTTAGGTCTAATACTAATCCCGAAGGTGGATGTAGAGGTAGCGTGCCGACTGCGATCACATTGACTTTGGAACCATTTCCCACGCGCATCGTCACCTCGTCCTTCGCCAGTGTTCGCTTAATCAGTAGTCCCTGTTTTGAGTTGCAAATATTAGCAACAGAACCAGTATCAAATACCCAGGTGCTACTGCGAGCTCTAGTAAGGTACATATCAATAACATGTATATCACATATACCTTTGTTCACCTTGCCATCCTTCTTATCCGCCAAATACTTGGGGCAGTTCCGCTTCCAGTGTCTAGTCTGCTTGCAATAGAAGCACTAAGTTTCAGGCTTAGGTCCAGATTTGGGTTTCTTCTCCTGAGCGGCAACTTGATTGCTGTTCTTCTTGAAGTTCCCCTTCTTCTTCCCTTTGCCTTTTTTCTTGAAACTGGCGGTCTTGTTGACCATCAACACTTGATGCTCCTTCTTGATTTCTACCTCCGCGGCCTTTAGCATTGCGAAGAGCTCGGGAATCGTCTTATCCATCCCTTGCATGTTATAGTTCATCACGAAGCTCTTGTATCTTGGTGGCAGTGATTGAAGAACTCTGTCAATGACACTATCAACAGGAAGATTAACTCCCAGTTGAGTCAAGTGATTATGATACCCAGACATTTTGAGTATATGTTCACTGATAGAACTATTCTCCTCCATCTTGCAGCTATAGAATTTATTGGAGACTTCATATCTCTCAATCCGGGCATTTGCTTGAAATATTAACTTCAACTCCTGGAACATCTCATATGCTCCATGACGTTTAAAACATCGTTGAAGTCCCGATTCTAAGACGTAAAGCATGGCACACTGAACTATCGAGTAGTCATCAGCTTTGCTCTGCTAGACGTTCATAACATCTGGTGTTGCTCCAGTAGCAGGCCTGGCACCCAGCGGTGCTTCCAGGACGTAATTCTTCTGTGCAGCAATGAGGATAATCCTCAAGTTATGGACCCAGTCCGTGTAATTTCTACCATCATCTTTCAACTTTGCTTTCTCAAGGAACGCATTAAAATTCAATGGAACAACAGCACGGGCCATCTATCTACAATCAAACATAGACAAGCAAGATACTATCATGTACTAAGTTCATGATAAATTTAAGTTCAATTAATCATATTACTTAAGAACTCCCACTTAGAAGGACATCCCTCTAATCTTCTAAGTGATCATGTGATCCAAATCAACTAAACCATAACTGATCATCACGTGAAATGGAGTAGCTTTCAATGGTGAACATCAATATGTTGATCATATCTACTATATGATTCACGCTCGACCTTTCGGTCTCAGTGTTCCGAGGCCATATCTGCATATTCTAGGCTCGTCAAGTTTAACCTGAGTATTCTGCGTGTGCAAAACTGGCTTGCACCCGTTGTAGATGGACGTAGAGAATATCACACCCGATCATCACATGGTGTCTGGGCACGACAAACTTTGGCAACGGTGCATACTCAGGGAGAACACTTTTATCTTGAAATTTAGTGAGAGATCATCTTATAATGCTACCATCAATCAAAGCAAGATAAGATGCATAAAAGATAAACATCACATGCAATCAATATAAGTGATATGATATGGCCATCATCATGTTGTACTTGTGATCTCCATCTCCGAAGTACCGTCATGATCACCATCGTCACCGGCGCGACACCTTGATATCCATCGTAGCATCGTTGTCGTCTTGCCAATCTTATGCTTCCACGACTATCGCTACCGCTTAGTGATAAAGTAAAGCATTACAGCGCGATTGCATTGCATACAATAAAGCGACAACCATATGGCTCCTACCAGTTGCCGATAACTCGGTTACAAAACATGATCATCTCATACAATAAAATATAGCATCATGTCTTGACCATATCACATCACAACATGCCCTGCAAAAACAAGTTAGACGTCCTCTACTTTGTTGTTGCAAGTTTTACGTGGCTGCTACGGGCTTAGCAAGAACCGTTCTTACCTACGCATCAAAACCACAATGATAGTTTGTCAAGTTGGTGCTGTTTTAACCTTCGCAAAGACCGGGCGTACCCACACTCGATTCAACTAAAGTTGGAGAAACTGACACCCGCCAGCTACTTGTGTGCAAAGCACGTCGATAGAACCAGTCTCGCGTAAGCGTAATGTCGATCTGGGCCGCTTCATCCAACAATACCGCCGAACCAAAGTATGACATGCTGGTAAGCAGTATGACTTATATCGCCCACAACTCACTTGTGTTCTACTCGTGCATATAACATCAACGCATAAAACCTGGCTCTGATGCCACTGTTGGGGAACGTAGTAATTTCAAAAAAATTCCTACGCACACGCAAGATCATGGTGATGCATAGCAACGAGAGGGGAGAGTGTTGTCTACGTACCCTCGTAGACCGGCAACGGAAGCATTGACACAACATAGAGGAAGTAGTCGTACGTCTTCCCGATCCGACCGATCCAAGTACCGAACGTACGGCACCTCCGAGTTCTGCACACGTTCAACTCGGTGATGTCCCTCGAGCTCTGATCCAGCCGAGTGTTGAGGGAGAGTTTCATCAGCACAACGGTGTGATGATGGTGATGATGTTCTACCGACGCAGGGCTTTGCCTAAGCACCGCTACGATGTGACTGAGGTGGAATATGGTGGAAGGGGACACTGCACACGGCTAAGGAATGATCACGAAGATCAACTTGTGTGTCATGGGGTGCCCCCTTGCCCCCGTATATAAAGGAGGGAGGGGGGAGGTGTGGCCGGCCCCTAGGGCTGCGCTTGGAGGAGTCCTACTCCCACCGGGAGTAGGACTCCCCCCTCTTGCCTTGTTGGAGAAGGAAAGGGGAAGGGGGAAAGAGGAAAGGGGGGCGCCCGCCCCTTCCTTGTCCTATTCGGACAAGGGGGGGCGCGGCCTGCTCTGGCCGGCCCTCCTCTTCTTCCTTAGGGCCCATGTAGGCCCATTAACACCCCCCCCCCCGAGGGGGGGGGGTTCCGGTAACCCCCGGTACTCCAGTAAAATCCCGATTTCACCAAGAACGATTCCGATATCCAAATATAGGCTTCCAATATATCAATCTTTATGTCTCGACCATTTCGAGACTCCTCGTCATGTCCGTGATCACATCCGGGACTCCGAACAACCTTCGGTACATCAAAACACAAAAACCCTAATTATGATCGTCACCGAACTTTAAGCGTGCGGACCCTACGGGTTCGAGAACTATGTAGACATGACCGAGACATGTCTCTGGTCAATAACCAATAGGGGAACCTGGATGCTCATATTGGCTCCTACATATTCTACGAAGATCTTTATCGGTCAGACCGCATAACAACATACGTTGTTCCCTTTGTCATCGGTATGTTACTTGCCCGAGATTCGATCGTCGGTATCTCAATACCTAGTACAATCTCGTTACCGGCAAGTATCTTTACTCGTTCTGTAATACATCATCCCGCAACTAACTTATTAGTTGCAATGCTTGCAAGGCTTGAGTGATGTGCATTACCGAGAGGGCCCGGATATACCTCTCCGACAATCAGAGTGACAAATCCTAATCTTGAAATACGCCAACCCAACAAGTACCTTCGAAGACACCTGTAGAGCACCTTTATAATCACCCAGTTACGTTGTGACGTTTGGTAGCACACAAAGTGTTCCTCCGGTAAATGGGTGTTGCATAATCTCATAGTCATAGGAACATGTATAAGTTATGAAGAAAGCAATAGCAACAAACTAAACAATCAAGTGCTAAGCTAACGGAATGGGTCAAGTCAATCACATCATTCTCCTAATGATGTGATCCCGTTAATCAAATGACAACTCATGTCTATGGCTAGGAAACATAACCATCTTTGATCAACGAGCTAGTCAAGTAGAGGCATACTAGTGACACTCTGTTTGTCTATGTATTCACACATGTATTATGTTTCCGGTTAATACAATTCTAGCATGAATAATAAACATTTATCATGATATAAGGAAATAATGATAACTTTATTATTGCCTCTAGGGCATATTTCCTTCAAACACTCACGCAATACTTGTGGTTATAGAGTTTTAATCGGACACAGAGAAAGATAGGGGCTTATAGTTTCGCCCCACAACCTTTTACCTCAAGGGTAATGTCAACAATAATAACTCATGCCCCCTTACATCCAATTAGATATATATATCAGGTTCTTTCCAACATGTTGGGCTTGCCAATGGATAAAATGAAAAAGGAAAGGTGAAGATCACCATGACACTTGCATAAGGTAGAAGATAATAATAAAATATAGGCCCTTCGCAGAGGGAAGCAGAGGTTGCCATGCGCTTTTATGGTTGGATGTACAAAATCTTAATTCGAAAGAACGTCACTTTATATTGCCCCTTATGATATGAACCTTTATTATGCAGTCCGTCACTTTTATTACTTCCACATCACAAGATCGTATAAAGCTTATTTC
This sequence comes from Triticum aestivum, assembly GCF_018294505.1. NCBI lineage: Eukaryota > Viridiplantae > Streptophyta > Magnoliopsida > Poales > Poaceae > Triticum > Triticum aestivum. Next base: position 173,202,923 of record NC_057797.1, on the reverse strand, counting down.
TCCCACACCAATCAATCATACATATTTAGAGAGCAATTTTTATTGCTTTGCACCGATGACAACTTACTTGAAGGATCTTATTCAATCCATAGGTAGATATGGTGGACTCTCATGGCAAATCTGGTTTAAGGGTATTTGGAAGCACAAGTAGTATCTCTACTTGGTGCTGAGAATTTGGCTAGCATGAGGGGGAAAGGCAAGATCAACATGTTAGATGATCCATGACAACATACTTTATCTCATATATAAGAAAACATAACCCATTACGTTGTCTTCCTTGTCCAACATCAACACTTTAGCATGTCTTATTTTGATGAGTGCTCTCAATCATAAAAGATGTCAATAATAGTATATTTATATGTGAAACTTATCTTTCCTTATTACTTCCTATTAATTGCAATGATGACCAAAGCTATGTTTGCCAACTCCCAACAACTTTTAATCATCACACTCTTTATATGTGAAGTCATTACTATCAATAAGATCAATATGAACTTTTGTTTCTTTTTATTATTTTTTCTTTTCTTTTCTTTTATTTGGGATCATGGAAAAAATAAGCAAGCCCTTGACTCAATCACTAATCTTTATTATATAGCTCACAAACTCGATTACATAGAGAGATCATAAAGCAAAACCCGAAACTAGATCATGCCATAAACTTTATTCTACTAGATCAAAATACTACTAATAGGATCGAACTAAGAAAAACGGTAAAGATAAAAGTGATGGTAATACGATACCGGGGCACCTCCCCCAAGCATGGCAGTTGCCAAGGGGAGTGCCCATACCCATGTGATTATATCTCCTTGGTTGGTGAAGAAGGTGGAGGTGTTGTTGATGATGCGGGCTTGTCATCCATCTTCCAAGGCATAGGTTCACCATCATAGAAGGATGATCGAGTCTCCGGAATCCTTGAATCTGCAGCCAAACTCATTTTTTTGAATCTATATTCATACTCACAGTTTTGGTTTTGCAGGTCATAGATTTGGGCTTGGAGGTGGTCGATCTTCTCATGTAGCTTGAAGATGGCCTCCTCGGTGTTCTTGGCATCCGGCTTGTAGTTGTTAGTGAACTCCGCGAGCATCGTGTGGCTAGCGTTGATTCCACGCTCCATCATCCCCTGGCACTTGAAAACTTGTTGCTCCATTGCTTTGGGCCTCGCCTCCACGCTACCGGTTCCCTTTGGTCCCTCAGCATCGCGGATGTGCAACAACCCATCACGAATCTCAATGGTTTGAGGGTGTCGCAGCACCTCGCGAGGTAGGGGTTGATGACCTTCTCGAAGGACTTGTCCTTGTAAGCACTTGGGGGTGTCATGATAACCTAGATCTGTCAGAAAAACAGCTCAAAACAAAAACAGGAGATTTTTGCGTGATATGGGAGTCAAAACCCCCGGGAGATTATATAATGAATTTTTACCGACCAAAATATGTATCGTGCAAGAAAACGGAGTCCGGAAGGCACATGAGGTGCTCACCAGGTAGGGGGGCGCGCCCAGGGGGGTAGGGCGTGCCCTCCACCCTCGTGGGGCCCTCGTGTCCTCCCCAGACTGCTACTAAATTTTCTATTTTTCTAAATATTCCAAAACAGAGAAATATTGCCTTAAAAATTATTTTGGAGTCAGTTTACTTACCGTACCACATACCTATTCCTTTTCGGAATCTGAAACGTTCTGGAAAGTGTCTTTTATGTACTCATCCGGGGTTATGGTTTCAATAACATTGGTTTCAACATTTATGGGATTACCTGATATATAATGTTTGATTCTTTGACCATTTACCACCTTCGGATTTGTGCCTTCGAAGTTGTTGATTTTTATGGCACCGGAACGATAGACCTCCTCGATAACATAGGGTCCTTCCCATTTAGAGAGAAGTTTACCTGCAAAAAATCTTAAACGAGAGTTGTATAGCAATACAAAATCACCTACATTAAACTCACGCTTTTGTATCCTTTTGTCATGCCATGTTTTAACCTTTTCTTTAAATAACTTGGCATTTTCATAAGCTTGGGTTCTCCATTCATCAAGTGAGTTAATATCAAATAACCTCTTCTCACCGGCAAGTTTAAAATCATAATTTAGTTCTTTAATAGCCCAATATGCTTTATGTTCTAGTTTGAGAGGTAAGTGACATGCTTTTCCATATACCATTTTATATGGAGACATACCCATAGGATTTTTATATGCAGTTCTATAGGCCCATAATGCATCATCAAGTTTCTTGGACCAATTCTTTCTAGACCTATTGACAGTCTTTTGCAAAATTAATTTGAGTTCTCTATTACTCAATTCTACTTGACCACTAGACTGTGGGTGATACGGAGATGCAATTCTATGATTGACGTCATATTTAGCAAGCATTTTACGGAAAGCACCATGAATAAAATGTGAACCACCATCAGTCATTAAATATCTAGGGACTCCAAACCCCGGAAAAATAACTTCTTTAAGCATTTTAATAGAAGTGTTATGATCAGCACTACTAGTTAGAATAGCTTCTACCCACTTAGTAACGTAATCAACATCAAGTAAAATATGTGTATATCCATTATAGGTAGGAAAAGGCCCATATAATCAAAGCCCCAAACATCAAACGGTTCAATAACAAGTGAATAGTTCATAGGCATTTCCTGACGTCTACTAATATTACCAATTCTTTGACATTCATCACAAGATAGGACAAACTTACAGGCATCCTTGAAGAGAGTAGGCCAATAAAAACCGGATTGCAATACCTTATGTGCAGTTCTATCTCCCGCGTGGTGTCCTCCATAAGTTTCGGAGTGGCACTTGCGTATGATCTGTTCCTGTTCATGCTCAGGTACACAACGTCTAATAAAACCATCTACTCCTTCCTTATAAAGATGAGGGTCATCCCAAAAGTAATGTCTCAAATCATAGAAGAACTTTTTCTTTTGTTGGTATGTGAAGCTAGGTGGTATAAATTTAGCAACTATGTAATTAGCATAATCAGCATACCAAGGGGTACTATGAGAAGTACTTATGGCATTTAATTGTTCATCAGGAAAACTATCATCAATAGGTAGTGGGTCATCAAGAACATTCTCTAACCTAGATAAGTTGTCTGCAACGGGGTTCTCAGCTCCTTTTCTATCAACAATATGCAAATCAAATTCTTTTAGCAAGAGAACCCATCTAATAAGTCTAGGTTTAGCATCTTTCTTCTCCATAAGACATTTAATAGCAGCATGATCAGTGTGGATAGTTACTTTAGAATCAACAATATAAGGTCTAAACTTATCACAAGCAAATACAACTGCTAAAATTTCTTTTTCAGTAGTAGCATAATTTCTTTGAGCATTGTCTAGAGTCTTACTAGCATAATGGATAACATTTAATTTCTTATCAATTCTTTGCCCTAAACAGCACCTACAACATAATCTCTAGCATCACACATAATTTCAAAAGGTAAATTCCAATCAAGTGGCTGAACAATAGGTGCTGAGACTAATGCTTTATTAAGTATTTCAAATGCTTCTACACACTCATCATCAAAGACAAATGGTATATCTTTTTTGTAATAAATTAGTCAGAGGCCGAGAAATTTTTGAGAAGTCCGTAATGAACCTCCTATAAAATCCGGCATGACCAAGGAAACTTCTTATACCTTTGATGTCCTTGGGACATGGCATCTTTTCAATAGCATCAACCTTGGATTTATCAACTTCAATACCTCTTTCAGAAACTTTATGCCCCAAGACAATACCCTCATTAACCATAAAGTGGCACTTTTCCCAATTCAAGACAAGATTAGTTTCTTCACATCTCTGCAAAACTCGATCAAGATTGCTCAAGCAATCATCAAAAGAAGATTCATAGACGGAAAAGTCGTCCATGAAAACCTCACAAATCTTTTCACAAAAGTCAGAGAATATAGCCATCATGCATCTTTGAAAGGTAGCAGGTGCATTACATAAACCAAAAGGCATACGTCTATAAGCAAAAGTACCAAAAGGGCATGTAAAAGTAGTCTTTGATTGATCTTTAGCCGACACAGGTATTTGAGAGAAACTAGAATAACCATCTAGAAAGCAGTAATGTGTATGTTTTCATAATCTTTCTAGCATTTGATCAATAAAAGGTAAGGGGTAATGATCTTTCTTAGTAGCCTTATTTAATTTGCGGAAATCAATTACCATCCTATAACCTGTAATAATTCTTTGTGGAATCAATTCATCTTTATCACTAGGAACAACAGTAATACCTCCCTTCTTAGGGACACAATGAACATGACTTACCCATTGACTATCAGCAAGGGGTTAAATTATACCTGCCTCCAGAAGCTTTAGTATTTCTTTTCTTACCACTTCTTTCATTTTAGGATTCAGACGTCGTTGAGGATCACGAACTGGTTTGGCATCTGCTTCCAAATTTATTTTATGTTGACATAGAGTGGGACTAATGCCCTTAAGATCATCAAGAGTATATCCAATAGCAGCACGGTGCTTCTTCAGAGTTTTCAATAATCTTTCTTCTTCGTGCTCTGAAAGGTTAGAAGTAATAATAACAGGATATATCTTCTTTTCATCAAGATAAGCATATTTAAGATTATCAGGCAACGGTTTAAGCTCAAACACGGGATCACCCTTAGGTGGAGGAGGATCCCCTAGGATTTCAACAGGTAAATTGAGTTTCAGCATAGGTTCCTCTTTAAAGAATACTTCATCTATTTCCCTTCTTTCATTCATAAACATATCATTCTCATGGTCTATCAAATATTGTTCTAAAGGATCATTAGGAGGTACGGCAATAGAAGCAAGACCAATAATTTCATCATTACTAGGCAATTCTTCTTCACGGTGTTGTTTACTAAATTTAGAGAAATTAAACTCATGAGTCATATCATCCAAGACGACAGTAACAACATTCTTTTCGCAGTCTATCTTAGCATTAACAGTGTTCAAGAAGGGTCTACCAAATATAATGGGACAAAAGCTATCCTTTGGGGAACTAAGAACAAGAAAATCAGCAGGATATTTAGTTTTCCCGCACAAGACTTCAACATCTCTAACAATTCCCATTGCTGAAATAGTATCTCTATTAGCAAGTTTAATTGTGACATCAATATCTTCTAACTCAATAGGTGCAATTTCATGCTTGATTTCTTTATACAAGCCATAAGGTATAACACTAGCACTAGCACCCATATCACATAAGCCATGATAAAAATGTTCTCCTATTTTAACAGAAATAACAGGCACGCCTACCACAGGTCTATGTTTATCTTTAGCACAAGGTTTAGCAATTCTAGCAGTTTCACCACAGAACTGAATAACATGCCCATCAATATTATCAGACAAGATCTCTTTAACAATAGCAACATTAGGTTCAACTTTAACTTGTTCAGGAGGTGTATATGTTTTAATATTGCTTTTATGAACCACAGTTAAAGCTTTAGCATGATCCTTTATCCTAACAGGGAAAGGTGGTTTCTCAACATAAGAAGTAGGAACAATAGGATCATTATAAGTGATAGTCTTTTCTTCAACTTTAATAGGTGCAGCTACTTTTACTTCTATGGGACGATGATATTTAAACCACTTCTCCTTAGGGAGATCAACATAAGTAGCAAAAGATTCATAGAAAGAAGCTACTATCTCAGAATCAAGTCCATATTTAGTGCTAAACTTACGGAAAATATCGGTATCCATAAAAGATTTAACACAATCAAACTTAGGTGTCATACCTGACTCCTTACCATTGTCGAGGTCCCCATCTTCAGAGTTGCGTTTAATTCTAGCCAATAAATCCCATTTGAATTCAATAGTCTTCATCATAAAAGTGCCAGCACAAGAAGTATCGAGCATGGTGCGATTATTTTCAGAAAGCCGAGCATAAATTTTTTGAAGAATTGTTTCTCTTGGAAGCTCATGATTGGGGCATGAATATAACATTGATTTAAGCCTCCCCCAAGCTTGAGCGATGCTTTCTCCTTTGCGAGGCCAAAAATTATATATATAATTGCGATCACGATCAACAAGATGCATAGTGTAATACTTTTGATGAAATTCCAATTTCAATCTTCTATAATTCCATGATCTCGTATCATCACATAGCCTATACCATACCAATGCGTCTCCCTTCAAAGATAAAGGGAAGACCTTCTTCTTAGCAACATCATCGAGTATACCTGCAAGCTTAAATAATCCACAAACTTCATCCACATATATTAGGTGTTCGTCAGGATGCTTTGTTCCATCTCCTGTAAAAGGATTAGCTAGCAGTTTTTCTATCATAGTCGAAGGATACTCATAAGGAATTTCGTTTTCATATTCATTTTCAATAGGTTCAATAGGTTGAGGAGCAACTCTTTGCTCTACTGGTCGGGGTGAAGATACCCCAAACAAGCCCCTCAGAGTATTACTTTCCATAGTAACAAGTGACAGTAAATTTCAGCACACTATATAAATTTTTCCTTACCAAATTCCACCTACCAAAGGCGCTTCACTCCCCGGCAACGGCGCTAGAAAATAGGCTTGATGACCCACAAGTATAGGGGGTCTATCGTAGTCCTTTCGATAAGTAAGAGTGTGGAACCCAAAGAGGAGCAGAAGGAAATGATAAACGGTTTTCAGCAAGGTATTCTCTGCAAGTACTGAAATAAGTGGTAATAGATAGTTTTGTGATGAGATAATTTGTAATGAGAAACAAGTAACAAAAGTAAATAAAGTGCAGCAAGGTGGCCCAATCCTTTTTGTAGCAAAGGACAAGCCTGTACAAACTCTTATATAAGGAAAAGCGCTCCCGAGGACACATGGGAATATCGTCAAGCTAGTTTTCATGACGCTCATATGATTCGCGTTCGGTACTTTGATAATTTGACATGTGGGTGGACCGGTGCTTGGGTTCTGTTCTTACTTGAACAAGCATCCCACTTATGATTAACCTCCATTGCAAGCATCCGCAACTACAACAAAAGTATTAAGGTAAACCTAACCATAGCATGAAACATATGGATCCAAATCAGCCCCTTACGAAGCAACACATAAACTAGGGTTTAAGCTTCTATCACTCTAGCAACCCATCATCTACTTATTACTTCCCAATGCCTTCCTCTTGTCCCAAATAATGGTGAAATGTTATGTAGTCGACGTTCACATAACACCACTAGAGGCTAGACAACATACATCTCATCAAAATATCAAACGAATACCAAATTCACATGACTACTGATAGAAAGACTTCTCCCTTGTCTTTTCAGGAACAAACGTAACTACTCACAAAGCATAAACATGTTCATAATCAGAGGGGTATTAATATGCATATAGGCTCTGAACATATGATCTTCCACCAATTAAACCAACTAGCATCAACTACAAGGAGTAATTAACACTACTGGCAACCTACTAGCACCAATCCCAGACTTGTAGACAAGAATTGGATACAAGAGATGAACTAGGGTTTTGAGATGAGATGGTGCTGACGAAGATGTTGATGAAGATTGCCCTCTCCCGATGAGAGGAGCGTTGGTGATGACGATGGTGATGATTTCCCCCTCCGGGAGGGAAGTTTCCCCGGCAGAACAGCTCTGCTGGAGCTCTAGATTGGATCCGCCAAGGTTCCGCCTCGTGGCGGCGGAGTTTCGTCCCGAAAGGTTGCTTCTTATTTTTTTTTCTCGACGAAAGACTTCATATAGGAGAAGATGGTCATCGGAGAGCCACCAGGGGGCCCACGAGGTAGGGGGCGCCCTAGGGGGGCGCCCCCCACCCTCGTGAGAAGGGTGTGGGCCCCCTGGTCTTCATCTTTGGCGAGGATTTTTTCATTATTTATTATAAGGTATTCCGTGGAGTTTCAGGTCTTTTGGAGTTGTGCAGAATAGGTCTCTAATATTTGCTCCTTTTCCAGCCCAGAATTCCAGCTGCCGGCATTCTCCCTCCTTATGTAAACCTTGTAAAATAAGAGAGAATAGCCATAAGTATTGTGACATAATGTGAAATAACAGCCCATAATGCAATAAATATCGATATAAAAGCATGATGCAAAATGGGCGTATCAAACATCATCATTAACATTTTCATTAGGTTCATGTTCATTACCGGATTGTGTTTTAGCATCAGAAATAGAGATATCATTTGGATTCTCATGTGGTTCAGCAATAGGTTCGCTAGAAGCATGCAAAGTCCTATCATTTTTATTTTTCTTCTTTTTAGAAGGACTAGGTGCATCAATATTATTTCTTTGAGAATCTCGCTCAATTCTCTTAGGATGGGCTTCAGGATACAAAGGTTCCTGAGTCATTCTACCAGTTCTAGTAGCCACTCTAACAACATAATCATTATTCTTACTATTCAATTCGTTGTGCAAATCATTTTGAGCCTTAAGTACTTGTTCTACTTGAGTGGTAACCATAGAAGCATGTTTAATAATAAGTTTAAGTTCACCTTTGACATTAGCCATATAATCACCCAAGTGTTCAAGCATATTTGAATTGTATTTCAATTGTCTACCAAAATAAGCATTAAAATCTTCTTGCTTCACCATAAAATTATCAAACTCATCTAAGCATTGGCTAGCAAACTTAGTAAGAGGGATTTCAGCTTTATCATATCTATAGAGAGAATTTACCTTTACTACCTGTGTCGGGTTATCAAGACCATGTATTTCTTCAATAGGTAATGGATTAAGATCATATGTTTCTTCGACAGGCGGTAAATTAAGACCATATATTTCTTCAATAGGAGGTAAATTCTTAACATCTTCAGCTTTAATACCTTTTTATTTCATAGATTTCTTTGCCTCTTGCATATCTTCAAGACTGAGAAATAGAACACCTCTTTTCTTCGGAGTTGGTTTAGGAATAGGCTCCGGAAGTGTCCAATTATTTTCATTAGTCAACATATTATTCAATAGAATTTCAGCTTCATCCGGTGTTCTTTCCCTAAAAATAGAACCAGCACAACTATCCAGGTAATCTCTGGAAGCATCGGTTAGTCCATTATAAAATATATCAAGTATTTCATTTTTCTTAAGAGGATGATCAGGCAAAGCATTAAGTAACTTGAGAAGCCTCCCCAAGCTTGTGGGAGATTCTCTTCTTCAATTTGCACAAAGTTATATATATATCCCCCAAAGCAGCTTGTTTCTTATGAGCAGGGAAATATTTAGAAGAGAAGTAATAAATCATATCGTGGGGACTACGCACACAACCAGGAACAAGAGAATTAAACCATATCTTAGCATCACCCTTTAATGAGAACGGAAATATTTTAAGGATATGAAGGTAGCGAGATTTCTCATCATTAGTGAACAGGGTGGCTATATCATTTAATTTAGTAAGATGTGCTACAACAGTTTTAGATTCATAGCCATGAAAAGGATCAGATTCAACCAAAGTAATTTTATCAGGATCAACAGAGAATTCATAATCCTTATCAGTAACACAGATAGGTGAAGTAGCAAAAGCAGGGTCGGGTTTCATTCTAGCATTAAGAGATTGCTGCTTCCATTTAGCTAATAACCTCTTGAGCTCGTATCTATCTTTGCAAGCTAAAATAGCTAGAGCAGCTTCTTCTTCTAGAACATAACCCTCGGGAATAACAGGCGATTCATATTTATTAGGGGGAGAGTCTTCATCATGACTTTCATCAATGTTATCAGTTTCAATAATTTCATTCTCTCTAACCCTAGCAAGTTGTTCATCAAGAAATTCACCAAGTGGCACAGTAGTATCAAGCATAGAAGTAGTTTCATCATAAGTATCATGCATAGTAGAAGTGGCATCATCAATAACATGCAACATATCAGAACAAATAGCAGAAGCAGGTTTAGGTGTCGCAAGCTTACTCAAAACAGAAGGTGAATCAAGTGCAGAGCTAGATGGCATTTCCTTAAGTCCCCTCGTAGTTGAGGGATAAATCTTGGTTTTTGGATCTCTCAAGTTCTTCAAATGATAAGCGGATATAAGTCCCAAGTGACTCAAAGAATAGAGCTATGCTCCCCAGCAACGATGCCAAAAAATAGTCTTCATGACCCACAAGTATAGGGGATCGCAATAGTTTTCGAGGGTAGAGTATCCAACCAAAATTTATTGATTCGACACAAGGGGAGCCAAAGAATATTCTCAAGTACTAGCAGATGAGTTGTCAATTCAACCACACCTGGAAACTTAATATCTGCAGCAAAGTGTTTAGTAGCAAAGTAATATGATAGTAGTGGTAACGGTAGCAAAAGGTAATGATAACAAAAGTAATGTTTTTGGTATTTTTTAGTGATTGTAACAGTAGAAATGGAAAAGTAAATAAGCGAAGAACAATATATGGAAGACTCGTAGGCATTGGATCGGTGATAGAGAATTATGCCGGATGCGGTTCATCATGTAACAGTCATAACCTAGGGTGACACAGAACTAGCTCCAATTCATCAATGTAATGTAGGCATGTATTTTGAATATAGTCATACGTGCTTATGGAAAAGAACTTGCATGAAATCTTTTGTCCTACCCTCCCGTGGCAGCGGGGTCCTAATGGAAACTAAGGGATATTAAGGCCTCCTTTTAATAGAGTACCGGAACAAAGCATTAGCACATAGGGAATACATGAACTCCTCAAACTACGGTCATCACCGGGAGTGGTCCCGATTATTGTCACTTCGGGGTTGCCGGATCATTACACATAGTAGATGACTATAGACTTGCAAGATAGGATCAAGAACTCTCATATATTGTTGAAAACATAATAGGTTCAGATCTGAAATCATGGCACTCGGGCCCTAGTGACAAGCCTTAAGCATAGCAAAGTCACAGCAACATCAATCTCAAAACATAGTGGATACTAGGGATCAAACCCTAACAAAACTAACTTGATTAAATGATAAGTCTCATCCAACCCATCACCGTCCAGCAAGCCTACGATGGAATTACTCACGCATGGCTGTGAGCATCATGAAATTGGTGATGGAGGATGGTTCATGATGATGATGGCGACGGATTCCCCTCTCCCGAGCCCCGAACGGACTCCAGATCAGCCCTCCCGAGAGGTTTTAGGGCTTGGCGGCGGCTCCGTATCATAAAACACAATGAATACTTCTATCTTATTTTTTTCTTCCCGAAAGCAAATATATAGAGTTGGAGTTGAGGTCGGAGGAGCTCCAGGGGGCATGAGGTAGGGGGCGCGCCCCCACCCTCGTGGCTAGGTTGTGGGCCCCTTGGTCTTCATCTTTTGCAAGGATTTTTTATTATTTCTGAAAAGACGTTCCGTGAAGTTTCAGGTCATTCCGAGAATTTTTGTTTCTGCACATAAATAACACCATGGTAATTCTGCTGAAAACAGCGTCAGTCCGGGTTAGTTCCATTCAAATCATGCAAGTTAGAGTCCAAAACAAGGGCAAAAGTGTTTGGAAAGTAGATACGACAGAGACGTATCAAAGTTCCAATATAAGCTACTAGTATTTGGTTAGAGGATTTGCTGCCGAGAAAGATCCGTCCACAGTGAGCGCCACACATCCCATTGTGGTGGTGGATGCCAATGCTTAGATGGAGCAGGGTTGGTGTTGGTAATTTTTACTTGGCACCTCGCACTCTGCATATATGTCGGTTCCATCCGTACATTTGTGCAGTTCCACCAAAATGTAGCTGAATAACCCTATTTGCATAGGTAATGAAAAGGCGTGATTACATTATATATGGAACATACACTAATAAACAGAAGAAAATATTACATCATACTGGAAACCGACCCAAGTCTCCCCGATACACCTTCTGCCAGTGATGAACATCAGTGTACAACGGTAGTACAAGGAGGGGCCTTGAGACATTCAAATCTCTATTTTTGTGCAGATCAACTAAAATTAAGCACCCCAGTTTGCAGAAACGCTTAAACATTAACAATGGGACTAGTTGATGAAACATACATTAACAAAGAGAAGCACTTTCTTTATCTACATTGGAAATGAAATGATAGAGAGGACACTCACTCTATTTTAATTGTATTATTACTTCATTTTATCAGTGACACTAGGGTCGAGCAGGTGGCAAACAAGGTGTATCGTGCGTCGCAAGGATGAAGGCTGGGGGTGCTTAGACTGGGATGCTGAAGCTGGCTCTTTCAGTCCCTATCTTCCCCCTGATGTTTCTTTGGTGGCATTTGGGTTGTAATCCAAACTTGGTCGAGCTGGTGCTGCGTCCTCCTACCTGCCTAGCTTATTTGGCGAACTTGTCTTCTGCTAGTACTCAGTCCGTTCTAGTAGTAGTTGCATAACTGCCCGTTTACACTGAGATGTTGTCGAATAATGGTTCTCTATGTTTGGGTTTATTTAATGAAATCGGAGGGAATCCCCTCTTTCGATATATAAAAAACAATGGCACTAGCGGTGCCAAAACATTGCCTCAAATTAATAGTGCCACTGTATTAAGATGCAAAATAATAACATTACCGCTCTATCATGGCAGTGCCAAAACAGTAGCACAAGAGCAGGATCAACATGCAGGATCTTTGGCAAACGGTCAGACCAAAAAGGAACATACCTCGTGATGGGAACCATATCTGCAGTAAATGCCATCATAGAAGGGATGACACCAGTCACCAACATGGATGATTCAATTCATGGGACCTTTTGTGCAGTTCACCTAAAATGAAGCAATGTCCCATGAGCTAGCAGCTCCAACCTCGGTTCCATTTCCATCAGAAAATGAAGCCCACAAAGCTTCTTCTTCATTAGTTGCAATAAAATTGAGCAACATAAAGGTTGGTCGTGAAGCTCCTGGAGAGTAGGCGGACCAGGACAGTTGCATCTCTAACGAAAAGAAGCAACTTATCTTAATGGGAAATTTAGCAGGACATGAAAAAAGTGCCATTGATTCATATTACTGGAGGCATTACATTGAAAACAACATTTTAACGTGTCCTTATTTTTAACAGTGTGACTGCTACATTTTACCAGTGGCATTACATAAGAGCGTCTCGGGGCAACAAACATCAGAAGAGGATATCTGGGTTGGTCCCATTTTTGTTCGGTATATAGCCACCTTATACTGTGTGAGGCTAGAAAATCTAGTGCTGGACTTACTCTGTTAACTTGTCCCCCAGTCCCCACTTTCTTTCCTTTTTCAACCAATAGATCGGGTTTATATTGAGTTTGTACCGTGTTCCCTTTATTTCCCTATTAGACCTAGAGACCAGTTGGATAGCCAGTCTCTGCTACTTTTTGCCCCCATTAATTCCTCTTTCGACCAAGTCCTAGATTTAGTTAACAAATCTTCCCCCACCCCCACCCCCACCCCCTTTCTTCCTTGTTTGAACCAAGTACTACTAGATTTGAGTGCGTGAACTAGTTTTACCTCTTAACAGTAAAAAATTAGGTGGTTTTCGAACAGCCGATCGATCCTATCTACACGAGGGGGGCTGAGAAATAGTAAAAGATACAAATGCAGCGACGTCAGGAGCTCGGGAAGTAGAGCAAGGCCGGTTTCGAAGGAAGTTATACATGAGGGTCGCCGGGATGTCACTAGGTGGGCGGCGGGAGGCCGAATCTGCCCAAACTACGGCAGTGAGGATGAAGGGGTGGGAGGCCCTCCCTCGGCAGCGATGCTTGGGAGAGAACGACAAGGCACGCTGATCGGGACACGCCAGTAGTGGGTAAGAGCCATCGCCGAGGACGACCGCGTGAAAGTTGCACCTTCTCACCTTCCCCGGAGGAGAGGATCCTGCTGGATCTATGACCAGCGGTGAGTAGAGAGAGAGAGTGTGTGGCCACCGCTATCGTGTTTAGATCTGGAGAGGACGAGACAGTGTGAAGAGAGCAACACTAGCAAGCAAGCGCGGAGGCTCCTGCCTATATAGTGGAGTACTAGTTTTCTTTTGTCGACCGGCCGGAGCCGGCTTGACCTCGGCAATGACTGTCGAGAAGTCTTCATGCACGTGCCCCGGAGGCGTAGTCATCGTCATTTTGATCTGAAGCATCGGATTATAACGTATAACACGAAAAAATGCCACATGACAAGAAATCATAACCTCACTGCCCAAAGGAGACAAGATGAATCCTGACGAACAAACTAGACGAGGATCAAAGCTCAAATTAAAGATAAACTCATAGAAAAGGGGTCTGTCGATAGATGTCCTAATTAACATAGCTGACTTGACCTAGATGGCAGCCGAGTAGTCTTCGTGCATGTGCCCCCAATGACTAGCCCAACTCAGTTGTCTCTGTTTAACCCTCACGGCGATCCGAAGCACATGACACCTAATTTTGCGAGATGACAAGAAACCTTTTTTTAGACTTCTCACCAGAACTACAGCCATGTACAACACAGCCTGCATGATATGTAGACGATAGCCAATCCAGGCGTGTCTGCTGGAATCTGGTCACATGCATGGACGAACTGATCTTCCGTGTCTTGCGGATCATCTAGGTACCAACGTATGTAATACTTCTATTAACTCATTCGACTTGCGGGGCCGGGGAGTGTGCCTATGGTCGGTTCTCAACTGCGGTCCCACATGTGTGTGCAAATGCAATATGACACGCGTTCCATTCGGAGAGCGGCGTTCTAGACCGACCGACCGTCTAGGGTGCGACGCGAACGCGACGGGCGTGCTGTATACTCCGTACATGTGTACCACCGTTTTCTTGAGGCTTTGCTCCATGGCGCAATCCATGGATACAAAATTAGTATACTATACTATTTAAAAGTCGAGGGCGGGGCTTTTCCCGCGCGGTAGGCGGGCCAGTTCCACCTAGTCGGTTCGACAGAGACGCGAGAAGATGAGGGAGTAGGCTGCTGCAAATGTAGGGTTGTGTGATTTGACAGTGAGTTACTTCTGGACAGGTGGGGCCCGGTGATTTGACTTGCCATTATCATTTTAACTGCGGCGCTACGACCAGCTTGAGTCTCCCGATTCCTGACCACCTCCATACATGTGCCTCTCCCGATGGTCCACCATGTAGAGGCTGGCTCTTGCTTGACAGCCCACTCCTCCACTTTTCCTTGCCTCTTTCCCCCAGATATGCAAAAATGCCATGTAAAGCGGGCTTATAGCTCACTATTGTAGTTGATCCTACAAGTGCTAAGCCTACCACATAGGCATAAAGTCTGATGTGGCAAGTTAATTAAGAAGAGACAGACTAGTTTGGTGACCCTAGGAAGAAATGGTGATAAGCGCGTGTACCTAGATGAAGCAAACTTAGCAACAAAAAACTAAGCACCTATGCATTGGGGACTTGAGTTGCTAAGCCATTTAATGCCCATAGCACCTCATCTAAGCACCATTTCATTGGAAGAGCTCACTCCTTGGCAAATGCAATAAATACTACAGAGAAAGAGATAGAGAGAAGTAAACAAAAAATACACTTATAGCCAACCTTATAGCTAACCTTGTTGTATGAGTGACTAAGTGATGACTATGTATGACATGCCAACATCAGATAGCCTAACGCACCATGTTAAATCTCCAACGGCGCGGCCGCGCCAGCGAGGCGACGGTCGTGGTAGGCGCGACCATGATACGGGCTACCGGCAGCCCTTGGATCTGAGATCAAACGGTCGCATGCTAAGTTGCTTAAAATTTGCAGAATAACCCTCCAGGATAGGATATTCACCCATAGGTCTAGAATCACGCCATGCAACCGTTCGATCTCATATCCAAGGGCTCTTGGAAGCCCGTATCATGGGAGAATGGAAAGCTTCGTATCACCTGTAATTTTCCCGACGCTTGACATGACATCAAAAGCCATTTAATTGGGCATCGAGTAGACATGACAGCTAATTGGGCCCCCATAGTACTGTGCATGAAACCATTTATCCACCAGGCAAGCCACTACCCTGCCATTTGCACCCCCCACTCGACATTTTTACAATCGATAAACCGCTCCTAGTCGTCCCATCCTTTCACATTACGACAGTTCCACTAATCCTAACCCTCCTCATAAATCCATGGTGTCCCAAATCTCCATGATCGGCGGTGAGTACAAGGTTAGAACCATCATCGGCGATGAGTTTGACGTCATCTACACCCGTTCTTCCGCAACAGTGAAAGAATGCCTTGCTCTCTTCAAACGCATGTTCGAAAACTCAAATGATGAGTGGGTCGCTGGGCTAGATGTTGAGTACACCACAGTCCTGGGAAGCGAGAAGAATCTAAAGGAGGTAGAGAAGAAGAAGCCCGCCGTGATCTAGGTTTGCATGCATGACTTATGCTTGGTCTACCACATATGCCATGCCGACATTGAGTGCCAGGATTTTAAGAATTTCCTCAAGGACGGTCGAGTCAAATTCGTTACTATAGACTTTAGGGACGACAAGGAAATCCTGGGTCAGATAGGCCTCGTTGTAGGCGACCCCTTCGACCTCCAGAAGAAACGGCTGGTGCCCTCTCATGATCAGCCTTCAATGCTGACCCTAGCAGGAGCCATGATTCATCCTTCGTACGGTACACTGAAGAAACCTCCGTTCAGGTTTCATCATGCATGGGAGTGGAATGTACTAGATATAGACCACATCCACTATGCTGCAATGGACGGCTACCTTTGTTTCAATATCTACAAGGGTTGGATGAAGAGCAAGAGCCAAGTGTTCAGTTCAAGCAAAGAAGTATCGGCCAAGAGGAAGAGGGACAAGGACGAAATCGAGGACATGGATGAGGAGTCCGAGTAAGGTGGCAGTGTTGTTTCTCATGGTGGTTCTAATGCAGTGTCTACCGGATTAGTTGCTTAGTTTAATTTCAGGTGTGCTTAGTTTTATTTGAGGGGTGTGTTGTGCTGAGCCCCCAGCAGAACTATGTTATGTTTCTTCTTATTATATTTCATACATGTCATCTTTTAGTTGGTATAGTACTACCACTCGTTTCTTCACATTATATACGTACAATATATATGGCCAACATCATATAGCCAACAGTTTAGGTGTCAAAGAATTTCAGGGTGCTTAGTTTTGTCAAAGAATTCCAGGGTGCTTAGTTTTATTTGAGGGGTGTGTTGTGCTGGAGACCATTAACTTATCATTGTGAGAATCGGCTTATTTCTGTCATGTAACATGGTCAACGGGTTTGACGTGAAAATAACAATGTCTAATGGCATTTCTAATATACGCTACCTCCCCCAGATTTTCTTTACAGAGGCAACATAGAACTATATGAGTACCCTGTTAAATTTTGGAATTATTACGGGTTCGTTTGGCCTTTTTTATACATTAATTGAGTTTCTGGTCATTTAATGTGCATAATTCAAATTTGAACTACAAGCAAATGCTCCCGTGCACCAAAGTTGATTGAAAAACCACATGTGTGTCCTCGGGTGAATTTCTAGGTCACATGCAAGAAATGGGAATGAAATTCAAACATCTGGGCATCGTGGTTCAGCCGAGAACATTAAGAAGCTTGGTTTTAAAATTGTTGTAAATCCAAAACACACCTGAAAATCATGAAACTTGGCATGGTGTCATGTCATGGTACTACCATGCTGTGGTAAAAAAATTGCAGAATAGGAACAAGTTTTGGTATAAGTTTCTTGCAAACCGGAGCTTCTCTCAAGAAGGCTCGTGGTTCTGAGAGGGAACGTGTCACCTTTGTGTGCATAGTTCAAATTTTTAAATACAAGCACATGCTCTGGTGCACCAAAGCTGGTTGAAAAATCACATGTGTGTCCTCGGGTAAATCTCTAGGTCCCATGCCAGAAATGGGAATGAAATTCAAACATCTGGGCGTCATGGCTCGGCTAGAAACATTGAGAAACTTGGTTTTTTAATTCTTGTAAATCCGAAATACGCATGAAAATCATGAAACTTGGCTTGGTGTCATGACATGGCTTGGCTGTGGTAATTTTGTTGTCCGATTTGCGAAGGCGCACACATTAACAATCAACAAAGTCATTTTGGAACAAGTGATGTCATGTTACAATTGGAAACACAAGTATTATTGAAACCGTGGGTGTTTTATTTACCATTTACGTGCCGCCACGCGTCCCCTTTTTTATTAGCTAGGAGGCGTCATGCAGGGTAGCTATTTGAGTACGGGAGGTGTGCGAGCCCTTTGACCTCCATCTGTCGTCCACCTCTCTCCCAAGGTCTCCATTAATGGCGCCCGAGCCTCTGCTTAATGGCGTGGCAATGTCTCACTCGACTGAGATTTAAGAGAGAAAAAAGAAAATATGAAAAGAAAATTTTGCACGGATCTTGATGTAAGATCCAGCGGACCTATATAGCATCTACTGCGACTCATAGCAAGACTGATGAATGTGTGGGCTGCACACGGCACCAACACGACACGAGCTTCGTCTGCCTGGTGCGCATGCAGTCGGGTGAGTTGTCCAAGTATAGACACAACCAGGCCCTCGTTGGTATCCGCGCCTCAACTTTGGCTGGTCATTGTGGAGAGTAGCATAGACTAGTTACCAGTCTATGTTACTAGTACCTTCATAGTGGGTAGTGTCATATAGTATATGCATAATTTGGCGACGAGCTCTCTCTATATGTACCACCTTTTTTCTTTAATTACATATTGTTAGTTTTTCTCCATGGCGCAATCCATCGATACTACTACTGTACAAATGTATACATTTTTTAAAAGGCTAGAGGGCGGGGCAGTCTAGCTTGGTCCTTTTCACGAGAGGCGAGGGCCTTTGTGATTTGACCGCTCATTACTGCTGGAAGGCGGGGCCTTGTGATTTGACTGCTCGTATAAATGTGCCGACGACCTATGGAGGAGCAAAGAACCGTGCGGTATACTCAAGTTTTCCACTGGAGTACGACGGAGGAGCACGAAACACGGCAGCCTAGTGCCATATCCTCTACTCTCTACTCTTATTATATATTACTAGCAAGAGGCATTGTTCTATTGGCGATAAAGAATGATCTAATTTGCTAGTCATCTCATTTTTAGCATTGTTCTATTCATGCCTCGCTGAGAAGGTGACACGTGCGGCCAAACACCCAAAGCAAAATAAGAAACACAGGAGCAAAAGAAGAAGGAGGATTATCACCCCCAAAAAAGAAGGAAGACGCACACACAAGTCTGGGGCACTGCTCTCACTACATGAAGGGTTGCTGGCCGCGGAGTCGTAACTGCTTCTTCATCGCCTCCACGACCTCCAACTCCTTGTGCGTATCCTCCGCCATCTTCATCATTGTGTCCATGACGTGGGATTTCTCAACGTGAGCCTTCATCATCTATTCCACGACCGCATTACGTACCTTGACAGGGGTCGGGTGCTCGATGCGGAGCTTCGCCAACTCCTTCTTCTGTTCCATGACGAGGGCCTACAACATCTTCATCGAGGAACTACTATTCTCATGCGGCTTCTTACAGCCGGTGTTCTCCTCCTTCAGCAGGTCGAGCTCGTGGCAGAGCTTCCCCTTGTCCTCCAGAAGTTGCAGGATTTCGCCGGTCGCCTTCTTCACCAAGGCAATGCTCTTCTTCAGCAGCATCACCAAGCCGGCGGTCAACTCCCCCTGCTCATTGAGCTCAGCCGGCATGTCGTCGAGGCTCTCCTTCATCAGCTCCACCAAGCCGTGGATGAACTCCTTCTGCTTATTGAGGTGCTTATTGAGCTGATCGGGCATGTCGTCGAGGGATAACGACTCCAGCGCCACATGTTCGCCTCCGCGCCTAGGGCGCTCCTGGGAGCCATCGCCTGCCCGTGAGAGATCTTTCGAGGTCTCTGCGTGGCGGCGAGCCCTCTATTTTTTCCGTAGCTTTGGTTGCCGCTCCCTTTTAGTTCTCGACCTAGAGCTCGGCACACCGGTGATGGCAAGGATGGACAAAGAAGGAGGACTTATGAGGAGGAAGGTAGAGTAATTTTCGGTTAGGTAGTTCCCCTTTTTATAACCTAAGTAGTAGCACTAGTACTAAAACCTGCATAGTGGGAACACGTTCAGGTTTGGTACGTACTGGTAGGTGTGAGCAGGCTTGCACTTAATTGTAGCACTAGTACTTTCGAATGTGATGGGAACAAGGTAAAGATGAATTGATGGTTTTTGGTTTTGAGGCCCGAAACAGCTCCCGATGAGTTTAGTGGAACATAAATTTCAAGTAGACTACACTGCTCAGATGCGTAAATATTATGTTACTGTCAAAAATTGGCACAAAATACGAAGGAGACCAATGGAAGTACTACTACTAGCAACCCATGATTTAACTACTCACATGCACGCAGTACTACGCGCATGTCTTTCTTCCGCCCTCACGTCCGCTCAATTTGCATGCGATGTATTAATTGACCATCAATGAAGTGAAAGACTTTACACGCGTCAAATTATCACATGGGGTGGATCTTGGTACAAAATTACATCCGCCCGTGTACCCGCATGTGCGTGCGAGGGAATGAGTGTGTGTGTGGCATGCGTGCACATCTTTGCTTCATGCATGTACCGCCAGTGTGGCTCAGGGAGGACGAGTACATTCTTCTAGAACCAGTAGCACGTCACTGTGATCAATCCACACAAGGATGCCGCGACAACGCCTCCACATGTGCCATGTTACTTCATGAACTGTAAGAGACACACTGTGTAGCGTGCCATTGTGTTTCACACATACTCGAAGTACTAGTAAGGTACACGTGCATTGCACACGTCAGATTTTGCAACCAAATTACGAATAAATACCGCACCGTAGCATGTAAGCTCTGAGTCATATATGCCTGATGTAGACCTTTGTTTAATTCTTATAGTTCATCTCATTCAAAAGCAATTAGTTTTTATAAAAAAACCTAGGGCCTCTTTGATTCGTAGGATTTCCAAAATGCAGGAATAGGAAGAACATGGAAGATTCTGGAACAAAGGAGAACCACTGTTGTTTTGAGATTTGTGCATTATGCTTAAGTTCAACAATGGAGTCTGCTAGATTGTACATGTGGAAAAATCCGGTGCGGGGCTAGAAGATGGTGTGAGGGGCCAAGTGGAGGGAGACTATGAAGGAGTGCTCAACTGCGAGATCGATATTTAGAGAGAGGGGCGAGAACGGGCGCTATTGCACGCAGTGGCGGAGCCATGAAAAATGTCCCATGAGCTAGGGGGCCAAGCATTGCTAATCCTATATGAGGAGGGACAATTCATCAACTTAAACCATTTTTACCAGAAATTGTCTAATGATCACATTCATATTAGCCTCGATATATAGTGATGTTAGGGGGGCAGGGCCCTTGCTGCCCCTGTCTTCGCCATTGTGCACGCGTCTGAGAGATGAAGCGGGAGGCATGGATGATGAGAGGGTGGCGTTGGATATATAATTAATGTGGGTGTATTAGCTATATATGTAATCCTATATAGAGAGGTATAGATTGATCGATGTGGACATGGGAAAGAGGGTGAGACCTCACTAGATATATAGATTGATCGGTTTATGTGGAAAACTATGAAATACCTAGCCACACACACACACACATAGGAATATCGATCATTGCGCATGCACGTGAGAGATAAAGAATGCCCGATATGATGGAGAGGGGGATGTGTGTGTGTGCCTTCATGGGAAACCGACCTGAAGAAAAAGATTGCATGTGTGCGATGGATAATGTCGACTGGTAGTGTGTGTGCATGCATTCACGAGAGAAAGTTAGTGCTACAATTATAATGAGAAGACCAATGTGTGGGTGTAAAAGACTAGGTGAGGTCATAATCAATGTAAAGTTGAATTCAAATATTTGAATAACATATCATGATGTTTGAAACCCATGCATGCATGAATATAACGGAGATCTGCGCGGTGTGGTTTGGAAACGAGCATGTTGCAATGTATACACATTGAACAAGGTCAGATTGCTTTGAATTTGAGATACCGATGCCAGACATCGTTTGGCCACATTGCATCCGTGCATGGACACACTATTCTAATTGGAGATGATGGGTGGTTTTCGCATCACATATCTATATCTATACCCCTATATGTATATTATATTTTATATTTTTTATATAGTGTGCGGATAACTTTAACTTTGAAAGATGGTCGTTGGATGAGGCCAATCTGATGGTGCAGAGCTGGCAAATTTGAGCACTACTGGTCGTTGGATATCATCTAGATTCCACCAGATTTTTCCACATGTACAATCTAGAAGACTCTATGGTTGAACTTAAGCATAATGCACAAACCTCAAAACACAAGCATTTTTCCACCAGATTCTTCTTTGTTCTAGAATCTTCCGTATCAGAATTGCCCAAATATTTTTCTACATGATTTGTTTTTACTTTATGCCTTACAACGCACAATTCCATGAATCTTAAAATAGATTAGCTTTCTTATAAAAACTAGATGATTTTGAATGAAATGAACTATAAGAATTAAATGAACATCTACATCATGCATATATGACTCAAAGCTTACATGCTATAATGTGGTATTTATTCATAATTTGGTTGCCAAATCTCATGCGTGCAATGCACGTGTACCTTACTAGTCTAAATGGTGTCTGTGTGTGTTGTGCGTGTTAAACACATTGTACGTAGTATATCATATTAGTCTAAATTGTCTTTTTTTCTTTTGGGTACACGTTAAGCTTGTTCTCCCGAAATTTCAAGCCATGCCTTGTTAGGCCAAAATTTCAAGCTAGCGTCTCTCTCTATCATGCTACGAAACTCCCGCCTCTTCAACCCGCACCTTGTTACCCCAAAATATTTAAGATAAATCTTTGTCTCGTTGTGCTCCGACAACTCCCTCCATCTTAACCCGTGCCTTGCTATTCCAAAATTACAACGCGCACGAAAACTCCCACCTCCTGTGAAATCCGGACAGGCGAAATGCCCGTGACACCCCTGAACCGAAAGAACCGCCTCAAATCGGTGGGGGTACTTTCGTAACTTACCCCACATTTTGGACAAGCGCGTCTGAGGGAGTCCTGGATTAGGGGGTTTCCAGACAGCCGAACTATATCCTTTGGCCGGACTGTTGGACTATGAAGATACAAGATCGAAGACTTCGTCCCGTGTCCGAATGGGACTCTCCTTGGTGTGGAAGGCAAGCTAGGCAATACGGATATGTATATCTCCTCCCTTGTAACCGACTCTGTGTGACCCTAGCCCCCTCCGGTGTCTATATAAACTGGAGGGTTTAGTCCGTAGGACAACAGACAATCATACCATAGGCTAGCTTCTAGGGTTTAGCCGCTATGATCTCGTGGTAGATCAACTCTTGTAATACTCATATCATCAAGAACAATCAAGTAGGACGTAGGGTATTACCTCCATCGACAGGGCCCGAACCTGGGTAAACATCGTGTCCCCTGCCTCCTGTTACCATCCACCTTAGACGCACAGTTTGGGACCCCCTACCCGAGATCCGCCGGTTTTGACACCGATGTTGGTGCTTTCATTGAGAGTTCCACTGTGCCGTCACCATAAGGTTCGATGGCTCCTTCAATCATCGGTAACGATGCAGTCCAAGGTGAGGTTTTCCTCCCCGGATAGATCTTTGTATTCGGCGGCTTCGCACTGCGGGCCAATTCGCTTGACCATCTGGAGCAGATCAAGAGCGACGCCCCTGGCCATCAGGTCAGATTCGGAAACTTAAACTACACTGCCGAAATCCGCAGAGACTTGATCTTCGACGGATTCAAGCTCGTGTTAGGTGCGCCGCACAGTCACGACGAGCATGACTTAACTCTGCCATCAGACAGAATTCGGGAGATCGCATCTGCAACTACTCCGGCCTTCAATCCGGAGCAAATGGCGCCATCCAAGGACAGAGGGATAGACCCCGCCATGGAGGCCACACTTTCAGTGGCGATGGAGTCGGATACTGAGTTCACCCCTTACGAGAGCCGTGTTGCCGAACCACTGGATTCACCTCCGGCCACGGACTCCGAGCCGCTTACATCCGTGCCCGTCGAATCCGACTGGGCGCCAATCATGGAGTTCACCTCCGCGGATATCTTTCAGCACTCGCCCTTCGGCGATGTGCTAACTTCATTAAGGTCTCTCTCCCTGTCAGGAGAACCTTGGCCGAACTATGTCCGACTAGAATGGGATGCGGACGACGAAGAAATTCGCTGCCCACCCACCACCCACTTAGTAGCCACTGTCGACTATTTATCCGACATGCTCAACTTCGACTCCGAAGACAATGACGGTATGGACGACGATGCAGGAGACGAGCAGGAACCACCGCCCACAGGGCGCTGGACCGCTTTCTCATCATACGACATATACATGGTGGACACCCCTAAAGAAGGCAATGGCAACGAGACAGCAGAGGATGACTCCTCCAAGAAGCAACCCAAGTGCCAACGTCAGCGGCGCCGCTCTAAGTCACGCCACAACAAAAGTAGTGATACCAGCACAGGAGATAATAACACTCTGGATAGTGCTGAAGACAACCACAATCCCCTCCCGCACAATGTAGAGCTGGAGGATAAACAAGCTAGCCCTCCAGAGCAGGCAGCAGATGGAGAATCGGAGGAGGACAATTACATGCCTCTCTTCGAAGACGAGGCGAGCCTCGGCGACGAAGAATTTATCGTGCGTGAAGACCCCGTCGAGCAGGAGCGCTTCAAGCGCCGGTTTATGGCCACAGCAAATAGCCTGAAGAAAAAGCAACAACAGCTTCAAGCTGATCAAGACTTGCTAGCAGATAGATGGACCAAAGTCCTTGCATCCGAAGAATACGAACTCGAGCGCCCCTCCAAGAGTTACCCAAAACGCAGGTTGCTACCTCACCTCGAGGAGGAAGCATTGACACCTCATTCACCAGTGTACGATGAGGCTGACTGGCCAGTGCGTGGCCGAGCCAGAGAGGCGTTTTAGCCTGAAGTTCAGCCTGCACCCCTCCGCCACTCAATCAAAAATACCAAGGCCCGGGACAACACACGGGACCTGCGAGACGTATTGGACAGTAAGGCAAAACTTGCAAGGTCAACAAACGGGCCACAAGCACGCGCGCCAACACGGGACGATGATCGTCGCGCCGGATACACCAAAAGCAAATCCGGCCGGGCCGAATACAGCAGACAAGACTCATATGAACTGCGTCGTGATATAGCCCGGCACAGAGGCGCCCCACACCCCCTATGCTTTACTGATGAAGTTATAGGTCATGAATTCCTGGAGGGTTTACAACTCGTAAATATCGAATCATATGATGGTACAACAGATCCCGCTGTATGGATTGAGTATTTCCTCCTTCACATCCACATGGCTCGCGGTGATGATCTACATGCCATCAAGTACCTCCCACTAAAACTCAAAGGACCAGCTCGGCATTGGCTGAATAGCTTGCCAGTAGACTCCGTCGGCAGTTGGGAGGATCTGGAAGACGCATTCCTTGACAACTTCCAGGGCACTTATGTGCGACCACCGGATGCTGATGACTAGAGCCATATAACTCAGCAGCCAGGGGAATCGGCCAGACAATTCTGGACTCGGTTCCTGACTAAGAAAAACCAAATTGTTGACTGTCCGGACGCAGAGGCCCTAGAGGCATTCAAGCACAACATCCGTCACAAGTGGCTTGCCCGCCACCTTGGCCAGGAGAAGCCGAAGTCTATGGCAGCCCTCACGACACTCGCATGACCCGCTTTTGCACGGGCGAGGATAGCTGGCTGGCTCGCAGCAATAACACATCGAGGACAACGTTGTAACAGACCAAAGCGCAGCAATAACGGCGACAACACCGAGGATACGGCTATCAATGCCAGATTCAAAGGCTCTAGATCCGGTCGGCAGAAAAAGCCATTTAAAAGAAGTACTCCAGCTCCATCCAGTTTGGATCGTATACTGGATCACTCGTGTCAAATCCACGGCACCCCCGACAAGCCAGCCAATCACACCAACAGAGAATGTTGGGTGTTCAAGCAGGCCGGCAAGTTAAATGCCGAAAACAAGGACAAGGGGCTGCATAGTGATGACGAGGAGGAGCCCCAGCCGCCGAACACGGGAGGACAGAAGGGGTTCCCCCCACAAGTGAAGACGGTAAACATGATATACGCAACCCACATTCCCAAGAGGGAGAGGAAGCATGCACTAAGGGATGTCTATGCGATAGAGCCTGTTGCCCCAAAGTTCAACCCATGGTCTGCTTGCCCTATCACCTTTAATCGCAGGGACCACCCACTAGTATCTGTCATGGCGGATCCGGCGCACTGGTCCTAGACCCCATCATCGATGGATTTCACCTCACTCGAGTCCTTATGGACGGCGGCAGCAGCCTGAACCTGCTCTATCAGGATACAGTGGAAAAATGGGCATCGATCCCTTGAGGATCAAACCCACCAAAACCACCTTTAAGGGCGTCATCCCAGGTGTAGAGGCCCATTTCATGGGCTCAATTACATTGGAAGTGGTCGTCGGATCACTGGACAACTTCCGAAGCAAGGAGTTAATTTTTGACATCATCCCGTTTCGAAGTGGCTATCATGCACTGCTCGGACGAACTGCATTTGCAAGATTCAATGCAGTACCGCATTACGCATACCTCAAGCTCAAGATGCCAGGACCTCGGGGGGTCATAACAGTGAATGAAAACACAGAACGCTCGCTCCGCATGGAAGAGCACACTGCGACCCTCGCAGCAGAAGCACAAAGCAGCCTTTCAAGGCAAACCACTAATTCGGAGATGCAGCCCCCGAACACCTTCAAGCGTGTCCGGAGTAAACTGCAACAGGATCGCCTGGCACATTCAGAGCTTGCCTAGCAATTCGGCCACCGTCCCAGTCCCAGTCAAGCGACGAAATCCGTGCCGCGCGTACATAATTACGCACTAAAAATACCATGGACATAGATGGGGACACGATCAGGGCATGTCCCGCAATGCGGCTTAACCACCCTAGGGGATGTATATCTTTATCATTTCTTTTCTGTTTCAGGGCCTAACTCTCTGGAAGCCCTTTCTGGCAGTATGTTTGCCAGACACATTACGGGAAGGAACAACCAAGGCGGCAAGAAGCTAAGATGTACACGGGAACCCCCAGGTGGTCTCTAATAATAATACCCGCTTGCTACTATCCATACGCAGCTTGCCCTTGGATAGGACATTTCGAATAGTCCTATTTTCTGCTTATGCACTACCTGTACCAGTATGCTTCGACATATCACTTAAATAACAATGCATAGCATTAGTCTATTATTGCATTGTCATTCTTTTTTTTCTCTTATGTCCATTTCCGACAATCCGCACCCGTAAATTCGGGTACGGTCAGTACACCAGGGGCTTTCATTTACCCCATATACGGCGCGAGAAGTTCGAACACTTTCGACAGTGCGGCACCCCGAACTTATAGCATTATATGCATCAGCTCTAAATCATGTCTTGGGTCAATAGTTGGGTTTGCCCGGCTCCCATGCTTTGGTACCTTACGTCCCGCTATATCAGCTAAGGTAGCGGTGGGAGAACTACTATGATTGTGTCCCGGTTCTTCCAAACGAGCACCTCAGTACAGAAAGCCGAAAACTGGCTGTCATGATAAGGCGAGAGATTGGTCGCTGTTCGAGAGGTCTCAAGTCCTTAAAGACTTTTTCCGCTTCGGGCGAGGAGTTGGCCTTGTCCGTCTTAGGCGTGTATAGCGCCCCAAATTCGTCATTCCGAATACCAGGGGCTTTTCCAAAATTAAAAATTGTAGACTTCTATGGTTAAGTGAGAGTGATAAAGCATTATAGCCCGATTGCCTGGTTCGTTGCGTTGAACACCTCCCTTGAAGGACCCAAAATTGGGGTAAAGAGTGCTCAGGTTTATCCCAAACACCTCAGTACTAGTTACATGGGGGCAGAAGCCGACGACTGGCCAACTCTCAGATTTTGTAAATGGCCGCACAGAAGGTAATATTTTAAATTAAAAAAGCATTGCATAGCACAGATGAACTTGTTTCACATTACAGGATCGCATGAGCATGTTCATTCAAAAAATACATCCCTGACACATTCATCCACCACAAGGCAGGAACCCTTCAGGACACTCTCATAATACATTTCGGGGCAGCGATGCTCCTTGCCCTCTGGTGGCCCCTCCTTCACCAGCTTCACAGTGTCCAGCTTCGCCCAGTGCACCTTCGCTCGGGTAAAAGCCCTGCGCGCACCTTCGATGCAGACGGACCGCTTTATGACTTCAAGACGTGGGCAGGCGTCCACGAGCCACCTCACCAGACCGAAGTAGCTGCCGGACAGGGGCTCGCCAGGCCACATCCGGACTATAAGGCCCCTCATGGCCTGTTCGGGCGCCTTGTGAAGCTCGATCATTTGCTTCAGCTGGTCGCTCAAGGGCATGGGGTGTTCGCTCCCAGTATACTGGGACCGGAACAACTTCTCCGTCGAGCTCCCCTCCTCAGCTCGGTAAAACTTCACGGCATCCAGTACACTGCGGGGAAGATCTGCAAACACTCCTGGAGAGCTCCAAACTCGGGTAAGAAAAAGGAAAGTCTCCTTCACGTGCTTGCGTTGCATAATGAATGCCTCACCCGCTGCTATCTTCTTCACCGCATCAATCTCCTAGAGGGCCTTGTGGGCTTCAGCCTTGGCGCTCCGGGCGCTTTCAAGCGCCTGTGCGAGCTCGAACTCTCGCGTCTTAGAGTCAAGCTCCAAGGACTCGTGTTTTTTGGTGAGAGCCTCGAGCTCTGCTGCACCTCGCCCAATCGGGCTTCTTGTTTCTCCCGCTCAATGCGCTCCTCGGCTGCTTTGTCTTCGGCCTCGGACAGCGCCTTCTTCAGGGTCGCCACTTCGGTCGTGGCCCCTGGAAAATTCATGATGACCCTGTTACTTTAGACCAGAACTTCTTTTATTTTATATGGACAAGGTATTGCTTACCTTTGCTCTCCTCGAGCTGCCTCTTGGTAAGGCCAAGCTCGTTCTCGGACCGCTCTAGGTCCTTCAGCGCAGAGACCTCCGCAGTATGTGCGGCAGCGGCCAACAGCGAAGCCTGCATATACACATAGATATATTCTGATTAGACTCCTGAGTCATCATTTGATCCTCTATTCGGCCTTTCTACTCGAATGCCGAACAGAGCATCAGGGGATACTATCTATGCTGTAATATTTTCTTATATTTTGATTACTTACCTCAAAGCCTGTTAGGAGGCTGGCGCAAGCTTCAGTCAGTCCGTTTTTGGCGGACTGAACTTTCCCGATCACCGCACTCATAATAGTACGGTGCTCTTCGTCGATGGAAGCGGTTCCAGCAAGTTGTCTGGTGCCTCTGGATAGACAGAGAGCACCGGCATGGGCGGCTTGCCCCCCTTAATGGGGGGTCGCCCGCCGGAGTCCGGAACCACCAAAGATTCCGGTGCAGTGTTCAGCTCGGGGCCGAACCTGGAGCCCACGGGAGTCCGGCTCCCTTTGCGCCCAGGGTCCGGAAGGTCGCCTCGAGGCGCCCCTAGGACTGCCTCCCCTTGGCCCGGTGCCTGTTTAGACAAATCCTCGACGTTGTCCATGGGGCAAGTGGTGCAGGCGGTTGGAAGAGAACCGATGTTCATATCCGACGAGTCCAACGAACCGATCGACGAAGATACGTCGAGATGAGCTCGGGACGGACTGCATAATCATGTTCGGCATGAGGAGAAGCAGTGCAGTAAAACATACCATGAATTACTATGGTGTCCGGATACTTACGACTTCGCCAGGGGCTTGAACCTGGGTAGCCACTCGTCGCCGCTGTAGGCGGCCGTCGCGGAGCAGTCCAGAGGGAGGGTCCTGCCCTTCTTGGACCCTTCAGCCTCCTCGGTTGGGTCGGCCTTCCTTTTCTTGTCTCCCCGGCTGGTGGGGAGAACTTTCCTCTTCCTCCTCCTCGTTTTCGTGGGAAGAGGGATCGTCGGAGTTATCGGACGATGAGTCCGATACAACCTTGCGCCGGAGACCCTTTCGGGTCCCCGCGACCTTCTTCTTGGACTTCTTCACTGGCACCTCGTAAGGTGCAGGAACCAGCATCCCCATTAGGAGATCATCTGCAGGATCTTCCGGCAGGGGGCGGGGCAATCGATCTGCTCCGCTGTCTTCACCCAATCCTGTAAACGGCATGGAAGGCTTAAATCCCGCACATAATTAAACTGGGCAAATGGATACCCTGTGAAGTATAAAAACTTACCGGATTGGCGCGGCGCTTTGTGCTGTGTCCGCGGTCCTCGGTGAGGGAAGGAGGTACCTCGGCGCCCTTGAACAACACCCTCCAGACGTCCTCGTGCGTCGTGTCATAGAGCTCTCGCAGCGTTTGGTGCTTGGTTGGGTCGAACTCCCACAAGTTGAATACC
The DNA here is from genome assembly GCF_018294505.1 of Triticum aestivum. Lineage (NCBI taxonomy): Eukaryota > Viridiplantae > Streptophyta > Magnoliopsida > Poales > Poaceae > Triticum > Triticum aestivum. The sequence continues at coordinate 173,172,821 of NC_057797.1, read as the reverse complement.
CGTTGTTGACACGGGAGAATCCGGCGGAAGAGCATGACCTCGACCACGTTGACAAGCTTGATTTTCTTGCTCGTCATGTTCTTGATGCAGGTCTGGAGTCCGGTCAGCTCTACCGAGTAACCCCAGGACAGGCCCTTCTCTTTCCAGGAGGTGCACCATGTGGGGATTCCGGATCAAAATTCGGGGGTTGCCACCCAGTTGGTGTCGCGCGGCTCAGTGATGTAGAACCACCCCACTTGCCACCCCTTTATGGTCTCCACATAGGAGCCTTCAAGCCAAGTGACATTAGGCATCTTGCCCACCATGGCGCCTCCGCACTCCGCTTGATGGCCGACCACCGCCTTCGGTTTGACATTGAAGGTCTTCAGCCACACGCCGAAATGGGGCTTGATGCGGAGGAAGGCCTCGCACGCGATGATAAACACCGAGATATTGAGGATGAAATTGGGGGCCAGATCATGAAAATCCAGCCCGTAGTAGAACATGAGCCCGCGGACAAACGGGTGGAGATGAAATCCCAGTCTGTGGACAAAGTGGGTAAGAAAAACTACCCTCTCATGGAGTTTGGGCGTTGGGATGATCTGCCCTGGATCTGGCAGCCGGTGCGCGATATCCGCGGCCAGATATCCGGCTTCCCGTAACTTTTTGATGTTCTCCTCCGTGATGGGGGGGACCATCCACTTGCCTCTTGCTCCGGACATGCTTGGAGTGGTTTGAGAAGAAGAACGCGAGCTTGGGCGCTAGATCTCGAGTGTGCGGGAATGGGTAAGCAAGGAGGAAGAAGGCGTGGGTGAAAAGTGTGAATCTTTGTCCCTTTATAAGGGCGGAGGAGGCGATGCGCCTCCCACTTTCCTGGTAAAATAGCTTATTCTCTAAGTGCCGTAATTGATGGCGCGGTTGGGTTACCCACGTCCGTATTGATGAGAATCCCGTAATAAGGGGAACACGATCTCTGCTTTGACAAGACGTGTCAAGAAAACCTCCTCGCGATATGTGCGGTGCTGGTTGAGAAAAACGGTTCGAATAATGACCGGGCCATGGCGTGATGTCATGCTGTCAAAACATGTCAGCAGATTAGATTTGTGGAAATATTATTCTCTCTACGGTGGTATGTGGAACTTGTTTTGCAGAGCCGGACACTATCCTTGAGTTCAAAATCATCCATGGAGTATTCGGAGGAGGAACCCGCCTTGCAATGCCGAAGACAATACTGCGTGCCGGGCTCATCATCATTGAAGCCTGGTTCAGGGGCTACTGAGGGAGTCCTAGATTAGGGGGTCTCCATACAGCCGAACTATATCCTTTGGCCGGACTGTTGGACTATGAAGATACAAGATTGAAGACTTCGTCCCTTGTCCGGATGGGACTCTCCTTGGCGTGGAAGGCAAGCTAGGGAATACTGATATGTAGATCTCCTCCCTTGTAACCGACTCTGTGTAACCCTAGCCCCCTCCAATGTCTATATAAACCGGAGGGTTTAGTCCGTAGGACAATAGACAATCATACCATAGGCTAGCTTCTAGGGTTTAGCCTCTATAATCTCATGGTAGATCAACTCTTGTAATACTCATATCATCAAGAACAATCAAGCAGGACGTAGGGTATTACCTCCATTAAGAGGGCCCGAACCTGGGTAAACATCATGTCCCCTGCCTCTTGTTACCATCCGCCTTAGACGCACAGTTCGGGACCCCTACTAAACTAAAGTAACTATTCGTCCTTGGCCCTCCCGGCCATAGATGATCCACAACAGACCTCATGGCAAGTCCGGACAACCTATGGAGATCGGCCCACTCGGCCATTTGCTCATTCAACAGCAGCGGACGCACTGGAGCATGGAACTGTGACCAGAACAACTTTTCCACTTCGCGATCTTTTTGATCCTTGAAGTACTCGGCTGCATCAGCAGCACTTGCCGCCAAATCCATGTAGGCGTCCGCAGAATTCCATAGTTGATCAAGAGGTGCATACTTCGGATCCTCTTCGTACCTAAGTGAGCTGCGTCCCTAAGCCATGGTTCCCCTACTCCCATCCCATCCGCCCACCCATTCGTACACCGAGGCCGGCAAAACCCGCGAAGCCCCACACCCTCCTCCGTCCGCCACCCAGCCGGAGCCTCTTCCCCGACGACGTCCCTCATCCACCGTATCGGATGAGGATCTGTCGTCGATGTGGTCGTCCCATCGGTTCAGTCACCCCATCCTCCACCTCCAAGGAGCTGCCCCGACGTTCCCCTCATCTTTCGCGCCACCTCCATTCCCACACCGCCGTCTTCACCTGCACCACCGGAAGAGCATCATCATCACCGTTTCGTCAGATGAAGCTGCGGCCTAATCGGCGCCACCAAAGAGGTTGTACACTAATCGCCGCATTTTCTTCTTGATTTGATCTCACGGTGCTGCCGGCGATCGATCCCGAGCCGACACAGCGTGGCGCCAACCACGGCGGCGTCGCCGGGCCCTTCCTCCACGATGTCGCTCCCTTGGCGGCGACGTCCACATCAGTAGGAGATGCTGCTGCTTTAGCTCTCGCTCGCGTTGCTGCTCTGCTCTTGCTCTCAGTCCCCTGCCTGGTCTGCTCTTGCTCGCGCTGCTGCTCTCGCTCTTGCTCTTGCTTGCGATGCTGCTACGATTTAGCTACACTTCAGTCACTGAATCGACTTTTGGGTCAGTCGATTTTCAGGGGGTGGGGGGCTCACCGGAGTTAAGGAAGAACCAGCCACAGCGGGGAGGGGGGCTCGCCGGAGAGGTACCCCACTATCTATCTTAGGGTTCAGGGTGGGGGCGGTGGTGCGGGATCACCGGAGAAAAAGCTCGGCACAGCGGGGCCCACAGGGATGGCTGGGGCGGCGGCGGACCGGCGGTGGGGAGTGTTTTCGGGGCGGGCGGGGCGGTGCACCACCGGCCGCGGGTGGCGGGGCGGCTATTTGGCCGGTGCTGGCTAGCGGCTCAGGGGGGTGGAGGTTGAAGATGAACTGCAGGCCCTTGATTTCGTATCCAACGGCTGAAAAATCGACTAACTAGAGATGAAAAAGTTAGTCGATTGACGTGTAGCCTCACCTCTAGTGCGTTCAGTTTCGACGGCAAAATTTAGTTTCGACAGTTAAGTTCAGTTTCGACAGTTAAATTCAGTTTCGACAGTTAAGTTCAGAGATGAGCGGCTGATGTATACATCTAGCACTTTGTGGTTATGTATTTTACATCATCTATTGGAGATGCTATTAGAATTCCACTCGGATTAACCTTGTCTCTCTTGTCCTGCTTCAGCCTCGGCGTCGTACAACTCACCGGAGCTGCTCCAACAACGAAACCCTCCATCACAGCGGAGCAGTACCTCAGGCTCCATCTCTAGACGCCTAAGATCTTCTTCCCCTCCTCCGACAGCCAAGTCAGCCAGAGCATCCTCACCGGCCAACCCAATCACGTTGAGATCGACATGGCTTCACCAAAGAGGTTGTACACTTCTTGTAGTTTGACTTAATCTCACCATGCTTCTTTGCATCCTGTGATCTTCCAATTCTTGTGAACCAAACACCCATATTGGTAGAAATCCTGTGTTTTTAAATTCTCTGTTTTGCACGTGCATTCCTATCCTATTCCTGTCTATTTCCTATCCCTGCATTGTTAGAATCCTCAAATTCAAACAAGCCCTTACACAATTACTTCTGTTACAGATGTGTGTCAAATAAAAAACCTTGTGTGGTTTGTCCTGCTCCTGCGGTGCTGTGTTCCACCCCAGCTCAGCTGCTCTAATGACGGAAGGGTTCACCACAGCAGGGATCCGCTCTCCAGACTGTCTTTCGCCACCTCAGATCTTCTTCCCCGCCGCCGGTAGCCACAACAACTGCATTGCCATCATCAACTGGGCAGATGACCTTGAGGACTACACGAGTCCATAAGAGAGGTTGCACTCTTCCGTACCTGCTTATGTTATGCATTGCTTAATATGATGACATGCTACTTTGTCGTCGTGTTCACCTATTAGACTCCGACTCAGGTCCAAACTTATGATGAAACTTGAGTTTTTAAATGGTTGTGGGGTACTTATTGGGGCAGGAATCAGTACTATCTGTCTACTATCTGGTTAATCTCGGGTGTCTACTATGAGTTTCATGTTGGGTGCAAACAAACATTGAAGGAGCCATTATGTGTATTTTTTAACTAAAGCTATTATCTGCCTGCTATCATTTGTTTTGGGTCTATCCACAGTTTGCTACCATCACTCTGGATTTGTGCATGCACTCCTTACATAATCTCACTATGTTTTATTCCTATGCATGTCAGTTATTGTAGACAATGGAACTGAACATGTAGGGCAAAAGAGACAAGCCTTGCATGGCAATAAAATTTCATGCAGACATCGCTCCATGGTGGGCGCAAAGGCAGCCCCTTCCACCTATTTCGGATCGTAATCAAGAGGAAGAAAACTATTCTGAGGGGGATTCAGAGGCAGAAGACCACTCCGATTTACCCCATAAGGTCTTCGCTCTAACTTGGCATGCTGATGTTGGTAAAAATCATGCATATGGTGCCTTGCATTGCTTACTGTATACATCAAAGATGTCATCTGCTTAGTTTAGACATGCTTTGTGTCAATGCCATCTGTTTAGTTTCTTTATCGTATATGTGAATCATGCAATGCCATCTTGTTAGCCAGGCATCATATATGTGAATTTTTCAATGCCACCCTAGTTAGCCAGTCATCTTATATGTGAATTATATCATGACATCATTTTTTTATTACGTGTTAAATTTGGCAACAATTTTAGTACATACAATTACTCTTCCTGTGCATCAGCCATTCGGCATGGTCATGGAAAAATCTGGAGTGGAAACAAGGACTTCGAAGCAGACAACGCTATCTGACGAAGCGCATGTCTTGCTGGTTACAGATAGCTCCCTAGAGGAGGATTCAGAG
>NC_057797.1:173137083-173167678 GCF_018294505.1 Triticum aestivum | reverse complement strand
CATGCTCTAACTTGGCAGGGTTATGTTGCTCATATCGTGCGTATGGTATCTTGCATTGGTATGTCATTTGCTTAGTTTAGACATGCTTTGTGTGAATGCCACATGTTTAGTGTCTAATTACCATATATGTGAATTATGCAATGCCATCTTGTTGCAAGACATTATATATGTGAATTATGCAATGCTATCTTGTTGCAAGGCATTATATATGTGAATTATGTAATGCCATGTTGTTTAGCCAAGCTCATATATGTGAATTATATCATGACGTCCTTTTTTTGTATTTCTCATTGCTTTTGTTGACAATGTTTGTATATTCAACTGCTCTTCCTGTGCATCAGCCAGTTGAATTGGTGATGGAGAAATCTGATGTGAAAACAAGGTCTTCAGAGTAGACAATGCTACCTGGTGAAGCAGATATCTTGCTGGTTATAGATAGCTCTTCAAAGAAGGATTCAGAGGCAGATGACCAGTGCTATTATCCCTCTGAGGTGTATGCTCAAACTTGGCAGGGTTATATTACTCATATCATGCATATGTTGTATTGCAATGCTTAGTTTTTACCTCATATACACAATATTGAATGCCATCTCCTTAGTTGACACATCATATATGCGATTGCCCTCTCCTCTTCCTTAGTATATAAATCATATATTTGAATTATATCATGCCATGATGTTTACATAGACAGCATGTATCTGAATTATGGCATGCCAACCCATTTTCTAAAGACATAATATAGTTATATCATCTCATCATGTTCACACTTCACATAGCCATCATATTTTGAATTATGTCATTCTATCCGTGAATTATATCATGCCATCATGTTTCCATCGATGGCATGTTTGTAATTTATGGCATGCCAACCACATTAATAGACACATCGTAAAGTTATATCATGTCATCCTATTTACATAGTCATCATATTTTGAAGTATGTCATTCTATCCTGTTTAGTTAGCCATCATACATGTGAAATTGTGTCATGCTATCCTGTTTCATTAGCCATCATATATGTGAAATTATGTCCTGCTATTCTGTTTGGTTAGACAACATAAATGTGAATTATTTCATGCCCTGTTTTCTTCCCTACTATCCATTGCACCCGTGTATCTTACAATGTCTATACATCCAATTACTTTTCTTGTTTATCTGCCATTTCAATTGGAGGGGGTGATGGCAGTATCTGTGGGAGTAAAAACACGGTCTTCAGAAAATATTGTTGTCGGTGTCAAAACCGGTGGATCTCGGGTAGGGGGTCCCGAACTATGCGTCTAAGGCGGATGGTAACAGGAAGCAGGGGACACGATGTTTTACCCAGGTTCGGGCCCTCTTGATGGAGGTAAAACCCTACGTCCCGCTTGATTTATTCTTGAAGATATGAGTATTACAACAGTTGATCTGCCACGAGATCGGAGAGGCTAAACCCTAGAAGCTAGCCTATGGTATGATTGTATGTTGTCCTACGGACTAAAACCCTCCGGTTTATATAGACACCGGAGGGGGCTAGGGTTACACAAGGTCGATTACAAAGGAGGAGATATACATATCTGTATTTCCTAGCTTGCCTTCCACGCCAAGTAGAGTCCCATCCGGACACGGGGCGAAGTCTTCAATCTTGTATCTTCATAGTCTAACAGTCCAGCCAAAGGATATAGTTCGGCTGTCCAGAGACCCCCTAATCCAGGACTCCCTCAGTAGCCCCTGAACCAGGCTTCAATGATGATGAGTCTGGCGCGCAGTATTGTCTTCGGCATTGCTAGGCGGGTTCCTCCCCCAAATACACCACGGAAGAATTTTAATACAAGGATAATGTCCGACCCTGCAAAATAAGTTCCACATACCACCGTAGAGAGAATAATATTTCCACAAATCTAATCTGCTGACTTCTTTTGGTAACATGACATTATGCCATGGCCCGGTGATTATTCGAACCGTTTCCTTCAACTAGCCCCGCACATAACGCGAGGCAGTTTTTTGACACGTCTTGTCAAAGTAGAGATCGTGTCCCCCTTATTACGGGATTCTTATCAATATGGGCGTGGGTAACCCAACCGCTCCAAGGACTCCTAGATTTTAGGCAAGTCCCAAACGGCCACGAGGAGGACGCTTGATATTCACCCTCTTTATAAAGGGTCAAGGTTTTTACTTTTTTCCTCCCGTGCTCAATTGAATCCTTCCCCCACCTTGAGTTCTAACACCCAAAGCCCAGGTCAGGTGCTTCAGACCTTCAATCATGTCTGGATCCAACCTTGAGGGCCGGTGGATGCCCTCCTCCGTCACGGAAGAGGATATCAAGAAGTTGAGGGAGGTAAGATACTTGACCGCCGAAGCCTCGCATCGGCTGCCCGCCCGAGGGTAGGTCGTCCCTTCTCTCGAACCCAACGAAGACATCGTGTTCATCTCCCACTTCCACCGAGGACTAGGCCTCACTCTGGATCCCTTCATAAGGGGTTTGATGTTCTATTACGGGTTTGATTTCCATGATCTAGCCCCGGATTCCTTTCTCCACATCTTGGCATTTATTGCCGTATGTGAGGCCTTCCTCCGCATTACCCCTCACTTCGGCCTGTGGCTCAAGACCTTTGATGTGAAGCCGAAGACGGTCGAGGGGCAGTATGCAGCATGCGGAGGTGCATTAATAAGCAAGATTGCTCGAGCTCCGTGGCCAAAAGGTTCCTTTCCAGAGGTGTCTGGATTATGGCAAAGGGAGTGGTTCTACATCACCGCTCGCCGAAGTGCCAAGTGGGCAGCTCCCCCCGCCTTCCGCTCGGGCCCTCCACCACAACTGATGTCATGGGTCAGCAGGGGGCTGAGCTGGGGTCCAGCCAAGGATGTGCCCATACCGCATAGCCGCATCCGGGATCTCTTCGAGGGAGATTTTAGTTTGGTTATGGTAGCGCAAGTCATGTTGGTTCATCAAGTCCAGCCTTGCAAACGCCGGCCCCTCCGTTTATGGGAATTCAACCCAGAAGGACCGCGCGCTATTCAGAATTTCCTTGGACCGACGCATGAGGAGATGTACAATTCGTTCTTTGGACCCCAGATAGAGTGTCCGGACACCTCCGAGGACGTGGGCCTGAGCAGCAACCGCACCGCGTCCCAAGTAAGTAACCCTCTAGCCGAACACACTGTCTTTCTTTTATCATGACATCATTCTGAAGGATCGCTCTTTGACCAGGACTGGATAGCAAAGGCGAAGATGATCAGGTGTTTGGCCCCCCTTCCCGAAGGCTTGGACAATCTAGTGCTGGAAAAGATGCTCGAGCCAGCACCTTGCCTGGTGCCTGCAAAGGAAGATGAAGGGGGGAATAAAGAGGGCCAAAGCGGGCCTCCACCGCAATCTGTTCCAACCGAGCGAACGAGCGCCTTCATGAGGGAGGATAGCCAAGAGAAGGAGTCTGACATTCCTTTGCTCCGGGGGAGGAAGAGGACTACCTCTGATGATCCGGAAACCAAGGTTTCCAAACGGGAGAAGAAAACTCCACCAGAGGGTCCCGTCTCGGAGGGTGCTTTTGCCGCACAAAGTTCGTGCGGGGATCAGCCCTCTAACGAGTCGTAAGTGATCAAAATTTACTTAATAGTAGAGATACTCTACCTTACTTCCGAGGAAAATTACCGAAGCATTTATCGTGTAGTTCGGATCTTAGCCCTTCTCAACAGAGCTCGTCTTCAGGGGACCTTCTTCCGGAGATGATGGAGAGTGAAACGCCTCCCCCGGACTCCCCCGCTCAAGAAGCGGGCGACCTTGAAGTGTCGTCATGGAGGGCCTCTCCGGATCTGGTGAGGACAGAAGATAATCACATAGTCACCCAAAGTCCCCAACATCCGGCTCTTGAAGAGGGCAGACAAAAGAGTCCCGCACCATCTAGTATGCGGTCAGACGTACTGAGGGATCTGCTGAAGCGAGCGACCATCTCGGAAGAACACCATGCGTTGATGGGTACGGTGATGGAAAGGATTTCGTCCGCCGAAAGCGGGTTGCATGACGCCTTTATGAGTCTACTAACGGGCTTTGAGGTACGTAAAATAATATATCATTGTGATAGTACCGCACAGTTTTAGGTGTGCCCTGTGTAGATAGTAGCCCCTGAGACTCTAGTTGTCACCGGGAACGGCGGCAAATAGAGGATCGTAGTCCCAGGTAATAACCATACCGCCTTTATGCGCAGGTAGTGGAAGCTCCGATGGCTAGCCGGACTCATGAGTTTGCCGAACTAAAGCGGCAACTGGATGCGGCGGATGCCGACATCGAGCTTCTTAACAAGTGGCTTGACGAGGCACAGGGTAAGTGATATTTTCCGGTGAATGTCACATAGTAAGAGCAGTGTGATGCCAGTATCTTTAATATTGTGTGACTGCAGATGGAGCTGCCACCGTGGAGACCCTTCGGGCGGAAATTGCCCGAGCCAAAGAACAAGCAAGGAGTAGTAATGCGGCTGCTTTGAAGGCGGCCGAAGAGTTAAGAGCCGAGAAGGCCACGCATTGCGAGAGCAAAGAGAAAATGGCCAAGATGGCTGTAAAGTTAAAAGACACTGCCGCCCGTTGCCAGTTCCTTGAGGAAGAAAACCGAGCGAAGGCGACTGTCGGTGTCAAAACCGGCGGATCTCGGGTAGGGGGTCCCGAACTGTGCGTCTAGGCGGATGGTAACAGGAGGCAGGGGACACGATGTTTTATCCAGGTTCGGGCCCTCTTGATGGAGGTAAAACCCTACGTCCTGCTCGATTTATTCTTGATGATATGGGTATTACAAGAGTTGATCTACCACGAGATCTGAGAGGCTAAACCCTAGAAGCTAGCCTATGGTATGATTGTATGTTGTCCTACGGACTAAAACCCTCCGGTTTATATAGACACCGGAGAGGGCTAGGGTTACACAAGGTCGGTTACAAAGGAGGAGATATCCATATCCGTACTGCCTAGCTTGCCTTCCACGCCAAGTAGAGTCCTATCCGGACACGGGACGAAGTCTTCAATCTTGTATCTTCATAGTCCAACAGTCCGACCAAAGGATATAGTCCGGCTATTCGGAGACCCCCTAATCCAGGACTCCCTCAGTAGCCCCTGAACCAGGCTTCAATGACGATGAGTCCGGCACGCAGTGTTGTCTTCGGCATTGCAAGGCGGGTTCCTCCTCCGAACACATCATAGAAGAGTTTGAATACTAGGATAGTGTCCGACCCTGCAAAATAAATTCCACATACCACTGTAGAGAGAATAATATTTCCACAAATCTTAATCTGCTGACACGCTTTGGCAACATGACATCAGGCCATGGCTCAGTGATTATTCGAACCTTTTTCTTCAACCAGCTTCACACATAACGTGAGGCGGTTTCTTGTCATGTCTTGTCAAAGCATAGATCGTGTTCCCCTAATTACGAGATTCTCATCAATACGGTCGTGGGTAACCCAACCGTGCCTAGGACTCCTAGATTTTAGGCAAGTCCCAAACGGCCACTAGGAGGACGCTTGATATTCACCCTCTTTATAAAGGGACAAGGCTTTTACTTTTCTCGCTCCCATGCTTAATCGAATCCTTCCCCCGCCTCGAGTTCTAACACCCAAAGCCCAGGTCGGGTGCTTCGGACCTTCAATCATGCCCGGATCTAGCCTTCAAGGCCGGTGGATGCCCTCCAACGTTGCGGAAGAGGATATCAAGAAGGTGAGGGAGGCCATATACCTGACCGCCGAGGTTTCACATCGGCTGCCTGCCCGAGGGCAGGTCGTCCCTACTCTCGAACCCAACGAGAATGTTGTGTTCATCTCCCACTTCCTCCGAGGTCTAGGCCTCACTCTGGATCCCTTCGTTAGGGGTTGATGTTCTATTACGGGCTAGATTTCCATGATCTAGCCCCGGACTCCTTTCTCCACATCTCGGCATTTATTGTCATATGTGAGGCCTTCCTCCGCATTACCCCTCACTTCGGCCTGTGGCTCAAGATCTTTGACGTGAAGCCGAAGATGGTCGAGGGGCAACATGTAGCGTGCGGAGGCGCATTAATAAGCAAGATCGCTGGAGCTCCATGGCCAAAGGGTTCCTTTCCAGAGGTGTCCGGATTATGGCAACGGGAGTGGTTTTACATCACAGCTCCCAGAAGTGCCAAGTGGGTGGCTGCCCCTGCTTTCCGCTCGGGCCCTCCACCACAACTGATGTTATGGATTAGCAGAGGGCTGAGCTGGGGTCCAGCCAAGGACGTGCCTATACTGCAGAGCCGCATTCAAGATCTCTTCGAAGGAGATTTCAGTCTGGTTATGGTGGTGCAAGTCATGCTGGTTCGTCGAGTCCAGCCTTGCAAACACCGGCCCCTCCGCATGTGGGAGTTCAACCCAGAAGGACCGCGCACTATTAAGAATTTCCTCGGCCTGACGCACGAGGAGATGTATAAATCATTCTTTGGACCCCAAATAGAGTGTTCGGATACTACCGAGGACATGGGCCTGAGCAGCAACTGCACCGCCGACCAAGTAAGTAATCCTCTAGCCGAACACACCGTCTTTCATTCATCATGACGTCATTCCGAGAAATCGCTCTTTGACCAGGACTGGCTAACAAAGGCGAAGATTATTCGGTGTTTAGCCCCCCTTCCTGAGGGTTTGGACAAAGGCGAAGATGCTCGAGCTAGCGCCTTGCCCGATGCCCTCAAAGGAAGATAAAGGGGGGAATAATGAGGGCGAAAGCGGGCCCCCACCGCTACCAATTCCAACTGAGGGAATAAGCGCCTCCATGAAGGAGGATAACCAAGGGGAAGAATCTAACATTCTCTCGCTCCGGGGAAGGAAGAGGACTGAAGAGTTGGAAACCAAGGCTTCCAAACGGGAGACGAAGTCTCCACCAGAGGGTCCTGCCTCGGAGGGTGCTCTTGCCGCACAAAGTCCGCGCGGGGATCAGCCCTCTAACGAGCCGTAAGTGATACAAAATGCTTAACAGTAAAGATATTATACCTTACTTCCGAGGAAAATAACCGAAGTGTTTATCTTGTAGTACGGATCTTAGCCCTTCTCAACAGAGCTCGTCTTCAGGGGATCTTCTTCCAGAGATGATGGAGAGCGAAACGCCTCCCCCAGACTCACCCGCTCAAGAAGCGGGCGACCTTGAGGTGTTGTCATGGAGGGCCTCCCCGGGTCTGGTGAGGCCAGAAGATAATCCTATGGTCACCCGAAGTCCCCAATATCCGGCCCTTGAAGAGGGCAAACAAAAGAGTCCGGCGCCGTCTGGTATGCGGTCGGACGCACTGAGGGATCTGCTGAAGCGAGCGACCATCTCGGAAGAACATCGTAAGTTGATGGGCACGGTGATGGAAAGGATTTCGTCCGCCGAAAGCGGGTTGCATGATGCCTTTATGAGTCTACTAACGGGCTTTGAGGTACGTAAAATGATATACATTTGTGATAGTACCGCACATTTTTAGGTGTGCCCTGTGTAGGTAGTAGCCCCTGAGACTCTGGTTGTCGCCGAGAACAGCGGCAAATAGAGGATCGTAGTCCCAGGTAATAACCATACCGCTTTTATGTGCAGGTGGTGGAAGCTCCGGTGGCTAGCCGGACTATTGAGTTTGCCGAACTAAAGCGACAACTGGATGCGGCAGATGCCGACATCGAGCTTGTTAACAAGCGGCTTGATGAGGCACAGGGTAAGGGATGTTTTCTGGTGAATATCACATAGGAAGAGCAGCTGATGCCAGTATCTTTAATATGTTGTGACTGCAGATGGAGCCATCTTCCTCAACCTCTCCTCTCCCCTTGCTGGATCAAGAAGAAGGAGACGTTACGCTGACCGTACGTGTGTTGAACGCGGAGGTGCCGTCCGTTCGGTGCTAGGATCTCCGGTAATTTGGATCACGTCGTGTTCAACTACATCATCCCCGTTCTTTGAACGCTTCCGCTCGCGATCTACAAAGGTATGTAGATGCATCCAATCACTCGTTGCTAGATGAACTCATAGATGGATCTTGGTGAAACCGTAGGAAATTTTTGTTTTTTGCTACGTTCCCCAACAGAGGCTTGTTAATGCTGCCATAGTTCTCGGCTTTTCTTGGCCGAGGTGTCTGGTAAGCCATTCGTCTCGGACGCTATGTTTAAAAGCTGCCAAGGCTTCGGCGTCTGGACAGTCGACTATTTGGTTCTTTTTAGTGAGAAATCTGTTCCAAAGCTTTCGGGCCGACTCTCCGGGCTGTTGAGTTATATGACTTAAATCGTCCGCATCCGTAGGTCGGACATAAGTCCCTTGAAAATTTGCCCGAAAAGCATCTTTGAGCTCTTCCCAGCTTCCAATGGAGATTTCGGGGAGGCTTTTAAGCCAGTGCCGAGCTGGCCCTTTGAGTTTGAGGGGTAAATACTTAATGGCGTGGAGATCATCTCCTCGAGCCATATGGATATGGAGGATATAGTCCTCAATCCAGACCCCAGGGTCTGTTGTTCCGTCGTATGCCTCTATGTTTACGGGTTTGAATCCCTCTGGAAATTCATGGTCCAGCACCTCGTCGGTGAAACATAGGGGGTGTGCGGCACCACTGTATCTGGGTGTACCGTGGTGTTTGGATGTTTGTTGTGTTGCATCGTATGCTGGAGCACGCTTGCGTGGTCCATAGATGGATCTGGTTGTGACGTCCTTTTGATGCGAGCCCTCGCGTGGATCGCGTATTGGCTTATGTGCGGCGTTGTTTGTCGCTCTATGTTGGCCGTGAGGTCGTCTATCCGTCCAGATGGCCGTTTTAATTTTTGGTTGCGGGGGATCTAAGGCCTCCTCATCGAATTCAGGTAGCAACTTCTGTTTCGGGTAGCTCTTGGTGTGGCAATTACCGCCGTACTTCGCTGTTGTGTTGAGTACTTTACTCCATCTGATTTTGAGTGTGTCTTGCGCAGCCTAGAGCCTTTGCTTCTGCTTTTTTAGACTCCTCGCGGTGGAAACAAGCCTTTGATGGGCATTCTGTTGCTCCGAGTGTCTGTCCGGTGTGTTGTCGTCCGGACTATTATCTTTGACATAGTCGGGTTGTTCGGTTTGATTCTTCGTGTTGCCATGGTCTGGCGATGGTTCACCCTGCTCAAACGTTGGGTCTATATGATCGTTGTTTCTGCCGAGGCGGGATTTGGGGCGGCGCTTACGGCGCCGCTTTGACTGCTTCTTGAGGGGACAACCCTTTGTTGCGTCCTTCCGATCCTCGTTGTCGTCTTCTTTTGGTGTATCCACCATGTATACGTCATGTGATGAAGTGGGCGTCCAATGCCCTGTGCGCAGTGGTTCCTGTTCGTCTCCTGCATCGTCGTCCATACCATCGATGTCTTCGGAGTCGGAGTCGAGCATGTCGGTTAAGTCATCGATAGAGGCTACTAAGTGGGTGGTGGGTGGGCGGCGAATTTCTTCGTCATCCGCATCCCAAGCCTGGCGGACATAGTTCGGCCCGGATCCTCCTGGCAAGGAGAGAGACCTTAATGAGTTCAGTATATCGCTGAAGGGCGAGTGCTGAAAAATATCCGCGGAGGTAAACTCCATGATCGGCGCCCAACCGGATTTGATAGGAACGGGCGCAGGTGGTTCGGAGTCCGTGGCCGGAGAAGAATCCGGCACTTTAGCAACACGGCTCTCGTGAAGGGTAAGGTCGATATTCGGCTCGATCGTCGTTGGGGATACGGCCTCTGTGGCGGGGTCTATCCACCCGTCCATGGGAGGCGCAACTGGCTCCGAATTAAGGGTCGGAGCAGCTGCCGGTGCAATTTCTTGAACACTGTTCGATGGCAGAGCTAAATCGTACTCATCGTGACCGCGTGGCGCACAAGGCAGGGGCTTGAATCTGTCGAAGATCAAGTCTCCGCGGATATCGGCCTTGTAGATTAAGCTTCCAAATCTGACCTGGCGGCCAGGGGCGTGACTTTCGATCTGCTCCAGATGGCCAAGCGAGTTGGCCCGCAGTGCGAAGCCACCGAACACAAAGATTTGTCCAGGGAGAAAAGTCTCGCCCTGGACTGCATCGCTATCGATGATAGTGGGAGCCATCAAGCCTAACGGTGACGACACAGAGGAACTCTCAATGAAAGCACCAATGTCGGTGTCAAAACCAGTGGATCTCGGGTAGGGGGTCCCGAACTGTGTGTCTAGGCGGATGATAATAGGAGGCAGGGGACATGATGTTTTACCCAGGTTCGGGCCCTCTTGATGGAGGTAAAACCCTATGTCCTGCTCGATTTATTCTTGATGATATGGGTATTACAAGAGTTGATCTACCACGAGATCTGAGAGGCTAAACCCTAGAAGTTAGCCTATGGTATGATTGTATGTTGTCCTACGGACTAAAACCCTCCGGTTTATATAGACACCGGAGAGGGCTAGGGTTACACAAGGTCGGTTACAAAGGAGAAGATATCCATATCCGTACTGCCTAGCTTGCCTTCCACGCCAAGTAGACTCCTATCCGGACACGGGACGAAGTCTTCAATCTTGTATCTTCATAGTACAACAGTCCGGCCAAAGGATATAGTCCGGCTATCCGAAGACCCCCTAATCCAGGACTCCCTCAGCGACGGGCCTTGAAAAGGCCGCGATGGTGACCAAAGATACCCATTCTGCCATGAGAGCGAAGAAGGAGGAGTTGCGTGAAGCCTGTGACATTGTGGCTGGGAAGCCCTTTTTGCTTTCGGAGGAAGTTCGGAGATCCGCGGTATGCCCCTCTGGATCGGCTGTGGAGTTCGGCAGACACATATCTGGACTTGGCGGCGAGCGCTGTCGATGCGGCCGAATACTTCCGAGATCAAACAGATCAGGAAGTGGACAAGCTGTTCTGGTCGCAGTTTAACATTCCAGAGCGTCCGCTTCCATTGACCGATCAGCTAGCCGAATGGGCCAAACTCAATAGGTTGTCCGGACTCATCATGAGGTCTGTCGTGGATCAGCTGTAGCCAAAAAGCCAAAGCCGAACAGTTATTTTAGCCTGGTGCAGCAGTTCCTTGGTGCGGTGCCACGCATCAATGCGATGAAGAGGTCGGCGTGCATAGAAGGCTCGCGGATGGCCCTTGCCCGTGTCAAAGCATACTGGGCGGAGATGGATGCTATCACTGTCGCGGCACAGGATTTGGCCGTAGGCCGAGTGGCTGCCGAGCACTATTTTGAAGAAGTTCTTGAGGGCGCTCGTTTGATAGAGGCCCAGTGCTCGAAGAATATTATGTTTGAGTGACATGTATTCACATTGTAAAAACAATGTTTTATTAATTTTGTTAAGGCTGTATTTATACGTTTGCCTGAAAGTATTGTGATGCCTTCCCGTGCGGCCATTTTATGTATACATGTATATAACCTGAAAGATTGCAGTCGTCGGCTTCAGCCCCCACGCATATAATGTGGGGGTGTTCGCAGAAGACGCGTATTCACACTTAATCCAACATCTTGGTCCTAATAAGGAGGTGATAGCGCAGCGAACTAGGCAACCGGACTATAATGCTTTAACACTTTCACTTAGCCATAGGAGTTTGACAATGGGGCTACTATATAGCCCCTGGTGGCTCCGCACTCACCCGAGTTCGGGGTGCGTACATGCCCGGCCGGGAAACGGCCCTTCATTAAGGCGGAGGAATTCTAGGATTCCGATAAGTCATCGAGTGGTTGACCAGTCTCGCGCTATATCATGACAGTCAGTTTTCGGCTTTCTCTACTGAGGTGCTCGTCCGGATGAACCAGGGCACAATCACAGTAGTTCTCCTGGTGCCGCCTTAGCCGATAGACCGGAACGTAAGGCAGCAAAACACAGGAGCCGGGCAAACCCAACATTTGCCAAGACATGATTCGGAGCTGATGCATATAATGCCAAACTAGCGACGCCAAACACTCCCTAAGGTATTCGGTCTTTATGGTGTGAACCGGGCCTAAACAGTGCCCTTTGTAAGAAGCCCCTAGTGTCCAGGTACGTGCATTGTTCTGGCGTGGCCACATGCCAAGACGTCGGCATCCTTCTCAACTGTACCGAGAATCCGAGGGATGTGTATCAACAAGAGACAGTAGAAAAGGTTGACGCAGGGTCTTAATCTAAAAAGAATCCTTGGGGCGGGTCCCTGCTGCACATTTGTGCCTGTGTCTCCGTTGTGCCGTATCCTGGATGGGTGTAGCACGATTGTCATATGTAAAAGAGAGGAACTTAGGTGAAAGTTGTCGTGCAAAAAGGTGGGTTTAAAGAAACCATTTACAGTTCAAGATGAGTAAAAATTGCCACTTGTCTGCTCGCATTGAGCCCCTTGTATTTGTAATAGGGGTGTGGCCATCAAACCTGTATGAATTTCATATAGCTGCGCCGGACTCGTCTAACCGTGTCCGTGGTCTTGACGACCTATCGAATGCTTTAGTTGGTGAGGCCGTTTTAGTGTGCGGCTGCCAAGGCAGCCACACTCTCTTCGACGCGCAGGGATCGCTCAATATTTCCATTTACTATAATGATGCCACGTGGACCGGGCATCTTAAGTGTGAGGGAAGCGTAATGTGGTATTGAATTAAAGCGAGCGAAAGCTTCGCATCCAAGTAGTGCTTGATAGCCACTTTGGAACGGAGCAATGTGGAAGGTTAAATTTTCGCTACTGAAGTTATCGGGGAAGCCGAATATAACCTCTAGTAGCAGGGAGCCCGTGCAATGAGCCCCTAGGCCTAGCGTTACTCCTCGAAAGGTAGTATTGTTGTGGCAAATTTTCTTTGGGCCTATCCCCATTTTGCGGATTGTGTCCTGATATATCAGGTTTAAGCTGCTGCCGCCGTCCATCAGGACTCGTGTGAAGTGGTATCCGTCAATTATTGGATCTAATACAAAGGTAGCCCACCCTGCGTTCCGGATACTTGCTGAATAATCCTGATGGTCAAAGGTGATCGGTTGAGATGGCCAGTGGCCGAACTCCGCGGTGATAGGCCCTTGGGCATGTTTGTCTGGGAGTGCTGCTTTGCTTCTCCCCTTTATCACGTGTAACACGTTTACTGTTTGGACTTCTGGTGGAAATTTCTTCTATTCCCAGTGTTTTGCTTGCGAGGCTCATCCTCGTCTTCACTTGGTGTATCCTGCCCCTTATGTTCGGCGTTGAGCTTGCCGGACTGCTTGAAGACCCAACATTCTCTGTGGGTATGATTTGCAGGTTTATTGGGGGTGCTATGGATCTGACATATTTGGTCCAGAATTTTGTTTAAGCTGGACAGTTCATCTCTGGCGCCTTTAGAGGGCGGCTTTTGCTGACCTGGCCGAGAGCTTCTGAACCGGGCGTTTACCGCCGTGCTCTTCGGGTTGTCTTCTTTATTCTGGCACTTATTATTTTTGTTGCGTCGTGATTTCTCATTTCCATCTCTAACTTCGGATGTACTTGGGTCACTGGTGCTGCATCGGGCTAGCCAGCTGTCATCGCCCGCGCAAAAGCGGGTCATGAGGCTTGTTAATGCTTCCATTGTTCTTGGCTTTTCTTGGCAGAGGTCCCTGGCAAGCCATTCGTCTCGGACGCTGTGCTTAAAGGCTGCCAAGGCTTCGGCGTCCGGACAGTCGACTATTTGGTTCTTTTTAGTAAGAAACTTGTTCCAAAGCTTTCGGGCTAACTCTCCGGGCTGTTGAGTTATATGACTTAAATCGTCTCCATCCGGTGGTCGGACATATGTCCCTTGAAAATTTTCCCGAAAGGCGTCTTCGAGCTCTTCCCTGCTTCCAATGGAACTTTCGGGGAGGCTTTTAAGCCAGTGCCGAGCTGGCCCTTTGAGCTTGAGGGGTAAGTACTTGATGGCGTGGAGATCATCTCCTCGAGCCATATGGATATGGAGGATATAGTCCTCAATCCAGACCCCAGGGTCTATTGTTCCGTCGTATGCCTCTATGTTAACGGGTTTGAATCCCTCTGGAAATTGATGGTCCAGCACCTGATTGGTGAAACATAGGGGGTGTGCGGCACCCCTGTATCTGGGTGTACCATGGTGTTCGGATGTTTGTTGTGTTGCATCGTATGCTAGAGCGCGCTTGCGTGGTCATAAATGGATCTAGTTGCGTCGTCCTTTCGACACAAGCCCTCGCATGGATCGCGCATTGGCTTATGTGCGGCGTTGTTCGCCACTTTATGTTGGCCGTGAGGTCGTCTATCCGGCCGGATGGCCATTTTAATTTTTGGTTGCGGGGGATCTAAGGCCTCCTCATCGAATTAAAGTAGCAACTTCCCCTTTGGGTTGCTCTTGGTGTGGCGATTACTGCCGTACTTCGCTGCTGTGTTGAGTACTTCACTCCATTTCATTTTGAGTGTGTCTTGTGCAGCCTTGAGCCTTTGCTTTTGTTTTTTCAGACTCCTCGCCATGGCAACAAGCCTTTGGTGGCCATTATCTTGCTCCTGCCGCCTGTCCGGTGTGATGTTGTCCGGACTGTTATCTTCAACGGGGTTGGGTTGTTCGGCTTGATTTTCTGTGTTACCGTGGTCGGGCAATGGTTCACCCTGTTCTAACGATGGGTCTATGTGATCGTTATTTCTACCGGGGCAGGATTTGGGGTGGTGCTTACGCCGCCGCTTTGACTCCTGCTCGAGGGAACCACCCGTCGCTGTGCTCTTCCGTTCCTTGTCGTTATTTTCTTTGGGTGTGTCCACCATGTATACTTCATGTGATGAAGTGGGCGTCCAGTGCCCTGTGGGCAGTGGTTCCTCTCCGACTCCTGCATTCTCGTCCATACCGTCGATGTCTTCGGAGTTGAAGTCGAGCGTGTCGGTTAAGTCATCGACAGTGGCCACTAAGTGGGTGGTGGGTGGGCGGCGAATTTCTTCGTCATCCGCATCCCAATCCTGCCGGACGTAGTTCGGCCAGGACTCTCCTGACAAGGAGAGAGACCTTAATGAGTTCAGTATGTCGCCGAAAGGCGAGTGCTGAAAGATATCCGCGGAGGTGAACTCCATGATCGGCACCCAGTCGGATTCGACAGGCACGGGCGCAGGCGGTTCGAAGTCCGTGGCCGGAGAAGGATCCGGCGGTTTCGCAACACGGCTCTCATGAAGGGTAAGGTCGATATTCGGCTCGATCGCCGCTGAGGTTACGGCCTTCATGACGGGGTCCATCCACCCGTCCATGGATGGCGCAACTGGCTACGGATTGAGGCTCGGAGCGGCTGCCGGTGCGATCTCCTGAATACGGTCCGATGATAGAGCTAAATCGTACTCATCGTGACCGCGCGGCGCACAAGGCAGGGGCTCGAATCCGTCGAAGATCAAGTCTCCGCGGATGTCGGCCGTGTAGTTTAAGCTTCCAAACCTGACCTGGTGGCCAGGGGCGTAACTTTCGATCTGCTCCAGATGGCCGAGCGAGTTGGCCCGCTATGCGAAGCCGCCGAACACAAAGATCTGTCGGGGGAGAAAAGTCTCACCCTGGACTGCATCGCTATCGATGATCGTCGGAGCCATCAATCCTAACGGCGACGACACAGAGGAACTCTCAATGAAAGCACCAATGTCGGTGTCAAAACCGGCGGATCTCGGGTAGGGGGTCCCGAACTGTGCGTCTAAGGCGGATGGTAACAGGAAGCAGGGGACATGATGTTTTACCCAGGTTCGGGCCCTCTTGATGGAGGTAAAACCCTACGTCCTGCTTGATTTATTCTTGATGATATGAGTATTACAAGAGTTGATCTACCACGAGATCGGAGAGACTAAACCCTAGAATCTAGCCTATGGTATGATTGTATGTTGTCGTATGGACTAAACACCCTCCGGTTTATATAGACACCGGAGGGGGCTAGGGTTACACAAGGTCGGTTACAAAGGAGGAGATATACATATGCGTATTTCCTAGCTTGCCTTCCACGCCAAGTAGAGTCCCATCCGGACATGAGACGAAGTCTTCAATCTTGTATCTTCATAGTCTAACAGTCCGGCCAAAGGATATAGTCCGGCTGTCCGGAGACCCCCTAATCCAGGACTCCCTCAATCGTGCTACCTGTCGATGGAGATAGAACCACGGTAGTACTTGCCCAAGAACTAGCCCCACCACACATAACCCAAACTCACGCAGATTGTACCCCTACCCGGTTGGACAGAGAACCAACTACACTCCTTCTAACCCCAACCCCAGCAGATAGTAACCCAGTTCCCGTTGACACAGCACCGTCTCTACCACAGAGCACGCAAACACGAGTAGTTAGTAAGGCAACTGCAGTGCCCAAAGCACGAGGACCACCACTCGAACCCCAAGTCAACGCTTAAAGCGGAAGAGGAATTGTTCTCATGTCAGGTTCCGTAGCTATGGTTCATACTACTTTGCTCTTGCATCACTGTATTTACTCATACCAACTAATTTCAAATTTGAAGGATGCAACTGAAACTCCAATGGTGCAACAGGTATGTTTTAAACCTGTTTCTTCAATGTGTTTGCTGTTGTAACTTGCTCTATGTTGATTTCAGTTTCAATTGAATAAACAGTTATATTCTCATGCCATGCACCTTACAAGTGTTGTTATTGTTGTGTAGTTTCCCACACTTATATTCTGTCTAAGCTGCTTTGTCTTAAATAGATATGATTCGAACGATATCTATCTTGATTTGGCAACATAAACTAGAATGATATAGACCATACAGTGACCATACTACATAGATATATGTTTGTTTCATGTTGTTATCCTGTCCACCTTACTACTGAACTGGTTTACCAAAATGAGTTTCATATAATAGATTGTAAACCTATGATGTGTTTGTTTGTTTCTATTTTGGAATGCGGATAAAATATTGGAGAAGAGTACCCCGTCAAGCAATGGTACAGGAAGTAATGCAGATAAGGTTCAAGATAGTGAGACATCCATGTTGGTCTCTGTCGGTGTCAAAACCGGTAGATCTCGGGTAGGGGGTCCCGAACTATGCGTCTAAGGCGGATGGTAACAGGAGGCAGGGGACACGATGTTTACCCAGGTTCGGGCCCTCTTGATGGAGGTAATACCCTATGTTCTGCTTGATTGTTCTTGATGATATGAGTATTACAAGAGTTGATCTACCACGAGATCGTAGAGGATAAACCCTAGAAGCTAGCCTATGGTATGATTGTCTGTTCTCCTACGGACTAAACCCTCCGGTTTATATAGACACCGGAGGGGGCTAGGGTTACACAAGGTCGGTTACAAGGGAGGAGATCTACATATCCGTATTACCTAGATTGCCTTCCACGCCAAGGAGAGTTCCATCCGGACATGGGACGAAGTCTTCAATCTTGTATCTTCATAGTCCAACAGTCGGGCCAAAGGATATAGTCCGGCTATCCGGAGAACCCGTAATCCAGGACTCCCTCAGTAGCCCCTAAACCAGGCTTTAATGAAGACGAGTCCGGTGTGCAATATTGTCTTCGGCATTGCAAGGCGGGTTCCTCCTCCGAATACTCCATCGAAGATTTTGAACACCAGAATAGTGTCCGGTTCTGCAAAAACAAGTTCCACATACTACCGCAGAGAGAATAATATTTCCACAAATCTAATTTGCTGACACATTTTGACAACATGACATCACGCCATGGCCCGGTCATTATTCGAACCAGTTTTCTCAACCAGCACCGCACATATCGCGAGGTGGTTTTCTTGACACGTCTTATCAAAGCAGAGATAGTGTTCCCCTCATTACGGGATTCTCATCGATACGGACATGGGTAACCCAACCGCGCCATCAATTCTGGCGCTTGGGGAATAAGCGATTTTACCAGGCAAGTGGGGAGGCGCATCGCCTCCTCCGCCCTTATAAAGGGACGAAGATTCACTCTTTTCACCCATGCCTTCTTCCTCCTTGTTTACCCATTCCCGCACACCCGAGCTCTAGTGCCCAAGCTCGCGTTCTTCTTCTCAAACCACTCCAAGCATGTCCGGAGCAGGAGCCAAGTGGATGGTCTCCTCCGTCACGGAGGAGAACATTAAAAAGTTACGGGAAGCCGGATATCTGGCCGCGGATATCGCGCACCGGCTGCCAGATGCGGGGCAGATCATCCCAACGCCCGAACCCCATGAGAGTGTAGTTTTTTGTATCCATTTTGTTCGTGGACTGGGATTTCCCCTCCACCCGTTTGTCCGCGGGCTCATGTTCTACTACGGGCTGGATTTTCATGATCTAGCCCCCAATTTTATCCTCAACGTCTCGGCATTTATTGTCGTGTGCGAGGCCTTCCTCCGCATCAAGCCCCATTTCGGCCTGTGGCTGAAGACCTTCAATATCAAACGAAGGTGGTGGTCGGCCAACAAGCGGAGTGCGGAGGCGCCATGGTGGGCAAGATGCCTAATGTCACCTGGCTCGAAGGCTCCTATGTGGAGACCATAAAGGGGTGGCAATCGGGGTGGTTCTACATCACCGAGCCGTGCGACACCAACTGGGCGGCGGCCCCCGAATTTCGATCCGGAATCCCCACACGGCTCACCTCCTGGAAAGAGAAGGGCCTGTCCTAGGGTTCTTTGGTAGAGCTGACCGGACTCCAGACCTGCATTAGGAACATGATGAGCAAGAAAATCAAGCTCGTCAACATGGTCGAGGTCATGCTCTTCCGTCGGATTCTCCCGTGTCAATGATGAGCATTCAATTTGTGGGAGTTCGACCCGGCCAAGCACCAGACGCTGCGAGAGCTCTATGACACGACGCACGAGGACGTCTGGAGGGTGTTGTTCAAGGGCGCCAAGGTACCTCCTTCCCTCACCGAGGACCACGGACTCAGCACAAAGCGCCGCGCCAATCCGGTAGGTTTTTATATTTCACAGGATATCCATTTGCCCCAGTTTAATCATGTGCGGGATCTAAGCCTTCCATGACTTTGACAGGACTGGGTGAAGACAGTGGAGCAGATCGATTGCCCCGCCCCCCTACCGGAATATCCTGCATATGCTCTCCTGACGGAGATGCTAGTTCCAGCACCTTACGAGGTGCCGGTGAAGAAGGCCAAGAAGAAGGCCGCGGGGACCCGAAAGGGTCTCCGGCGCAAGGTTGTATCGGACTCATCGTCCGATAACTCCGACGCGCCCTCCTTCCACGAAGACGAGGAGGAGGAAGAGGAAAGTTCTGCCCCTCCAGCCAGGGGAGACAAGAAAAGGAAGGCCGAACCAACCGGGAAGGCCGAAGGGTCCAAGAAGGGCAAGACCCTCCCTCCAGACTGCTCCACGATGGCCGCCTACAGCGGCGACGAGTGGCTACCCAGGGTCAAGCCCCTGGTGAAGTCGTAAGTATCTGGACACCATAGTAATTCACGGTATGTTTTACTGCACTGCTTCTTCTCATGCCGAACATGATTATGAAGTCCGTCCCGAGCTCATCTCGACGTAACTTCGTTGAGCGGTTCGTTGGACTCATCGGATATGAACAACGGTTCTCTTCCGACCGCCTCCGCTCCTTGCCCTGCGGACAAGTCGAGGTGCTGTCTCAACACGCACCGGGCCAAGGGGAGGCAGTCCTGGGGGCACCTCGAGGCGACCTTCCGGACCTTTGGCGCAAAGGGAGCTGGACTCCCATGGGCTCGAGGTTCAGCCCCCCAGCCGAACACTGCATCGGAATCTTCGGTGGTTCCGGACTCCAGCGGGCGACCCTCCATTAAGGGAGGCAAGCCGCCCGTGCCGGTGTCCTCTGTCTATCCAGAGGCACCGGACAACTTGCTGGAAGCGCTTCGCGGCGCTTCAATTGACGAAGAGCACCATACTATCATGAGTGCGGTGATCGAGAAAGTTCAGTCCGCCAAAAACGGACTGACTGAAGCTTGCGCCAGCCTCCTAATAGGCTTTGAGGTAAGCAATCAAAATATAGGAAAATATTACCACATAGATAGTAGCCCCTGATGCTCTTTTCGGCGTTCGAGTAGAAAGGCTGAATAGAGGATCAAATGATGACTCAGGAGTCTAATCAGAATATATCTATGTGTATGTGCAGGCTTCACTGCTGGCCGCTGCCGCACGTACTGTAGAGGTCTCTGCGCTCAAGCAGGACCTAGAGCGGTCCGAGAACGAGCTTGGCCTTACCAAGAGGCAGCTCGAGGAGAGCAAAGGTAAGCAATACCTTGCTTACATGAAATAAAAGAAGTTCGGGTGTAAAGTAATAGGATCATCATGAATTTCCCAGGGGCCACGACCGAAGTGGCGACCCTAAAGAAGGCACTGTCTGAGGTCGAGAACAAAGCGGCCGAGGAGCGCATTGAGCGGGATAAACAAGAAGCCCGAGTGGGCGAGGTGCAGCAAGAGCTCGAGGCTCTCGCCAAGAAACACGAGTCCTTGGAGCTTGACTCTAAGACGCGAGAGTCCGAGCTTGAGAAGGCGCTCGAAAGCGCCCGGAGCTCCAAGGATGAAGCCCACAAGGCCCTCCAGGAGATTCATGCGGTGAAGAAGATAGCCGCGGGTAAGGCATTCATTATGCAAGGCAAGCATGTGAAGGAAACTTTCCTTTTTCTTACCCGAGTTCGGAGCTCTCCAGGAGCGTTTGCAGATCTTCCCCGCAGTGTATTGGATGCCACGGAGTTTTACCGAGCTGAGGAGGGGAGCTCGACGGAGAAGTTGTTCTGGTCTCAGTATATTGGGACCGAACACCCCGTGCCTTTGAGCGACCAGCTGAAGCAGTTGGTCGAGCTTCACAAGGCGGCCGAACAAGCCATGAAGGGCCTTATAGTCCGGATGTGGCCTGGCGAGCCCCTGTCCGGCAGCTACTTCGGTCTGGTGAGGCGGCTCGTCGGCGCCTGCCCATGGCTTGAATTCATAAGCTGGTCTGTCTGCATCGAGGGTGCGCGCAGGGCTTTTGCCCGGGTGAAGGTGCACTAGGCGAAGCTGGACGCCGTGAAGCTGGTGAAGGAGGGGCCGCCGGAGGGCAAGGGGCATCGCTGCCCCGAGATGTACTATGAGAGTGTCCTGAAGGGTTCCCGCCTTCTTGTGGCAGATGAGTGTGCCAAGGATGTAATTTTTGAATGAACATGCTCATGTGATCATGTAATATGAAACGAGTTCATTTGCGCCATGTGACAATTTTTTAATTTAAAATATTACCCTCTATGCGGCCGTTTCTAAAATCTGAGAGTTGTCCAGTTGTCGGCTTCTGCCCCCGTGTAACTAGTACTGGGTGTTCAGGATAAACCTGAGCACTCTTTACCCTAATTTTGGGTCCTTCAAGGGAGGTGTTCAGCGCAACGAACCAGGCAATCGGACTATAATGCTTTATCGCTCTCACTTAGCCATAGAAGTCTATAATTTTAAATTTTGGCGAAGCCCCTGGTATTCGGAAGGCCAAATTTGGGGCGTTATACACGCCTAAGCCGGACAAGGTCGACTCCTCGCCCGAAGCGGAAAAAGTCTTTAAGGACTTGAGACCTCTCGAACAGCAACCAGTCTCTCGCCTTATCATGACAGTCAGTTTTCGGCTTTCTCTACTGAGGTGCTCATCCGGAAGAACCGGGACACAATCGCAGTAGTTCTCCCACCGCTACCTTAGCCGATATAGAGGAACGTAAGGTACCAAAGCATGGGAGCCGGGCAAACCCAACTATTGACCCAAGACATGATTCGGAGCTGATGCATATAATGCTATAAGTTGGGGATGCCGCATTGTCTAAAGTGTTCAGACTTCTCGCGCCGTATTATGGGGTAAACGAAAGCCCCTGGCATACTGACCGTAACCGAATTTACGGGTGCGGATTGTCGTAATTGGACATAAAGGGAAAAAGAATGAATAATGCAATAATAGACTAATGCTATGCATTGTTGTTTAAATAATACGTCGAAGCGTACTGGTATAGGTAGTGCAATAAGAAGAAAGTAGGACTATTCGAAATGTCCTATCCAAGGGCAAGCTGCGAATGGATAGTAGAAAGAGGGTATTATTATTAGAGACCACCTGGGGGTTCCCGTGTTCATCTTAGCTTCTTGCCGCCTTGGTTGTTCCTTCCCGTAATGTGTCCGGCGATCATACTGTCGGAAAGGGCTTCCAGAGAGTTAGGACCTGAATGAAAAAGGAATGATAAAGATATACAGCCCCCAGGGCGGTTAAGCCGCATTGCGGGACATGCCCTGATCGTGCCCCCGCCTATGTCCATGGTATTTTCAGTGCATAATTATGTACACGTAGCACGGATTTCGTTGCTTGACTGGGACTGGGACGGGGGCCGAATTGCTAGGCGAGCTTTGAATGTGCCAGGCGATCCTTTTGCAGTTTACTCCAGACACGCTTGAAGGTGTTTGGGGGTTGTATCGCCGAATTAGTGGTTTGCCTTGAAATGCTGCTTTGTGCTTCTGCTGCAAGGGCCACAGTGTGCTCTTCCGTGTGGAGCGAGCGTTCTATGTTTCCATTCACTGTTATGACCCCCCGAGGTCCTGGCATCTTGAGCTTGAGCTATGCGTAATTCGGTACTGCATTGAATTTTGCAAATGCAGTTCGTCCAAGCAGTGCATGATAGCCACTGCGAAACGGGACGATGTCGAAGATTAACTCCTCGCTTCAGAAGTTGTCCGATGATCCGAAGACTACTTCCAGTATGATTGATCCTGTGCAATGGGCCTCTACACCTGGGATGACACTCTTAAAGGTGGTTTTGGTGGGTTTGATCCTCAAGGGATCGATACCCATTTTTTGCACTGTATCCTGATAGAGCAGGTTCAGGCTGTTGCCGCCGTCCATAGGGACTCGAGTGAGATGAAATCCGTCGATGATGGGGTCTAGGACCAGTGCGGCGGATCCGCCATGACGGATACTAGTGGGGTGATCCCTGCGATCAAAGGTGATCGGGCAAGCAGACCATGGGTTGAACTTTGGGGCGACGGGCTCCATCGCATAGACGTCCCTTAGTGCACGCTTCCGCTCCCTCTTGGGAATGTGGGTTGCATATATCATGTTCACCGTCTTCACTTGTGGGGGGAACCCCTTTTGTCCTCCCGTGTTCGGCCGTCGGGGCTCCTCCTCGTCATCACTATGCAGCCCCTTGTCCTTGTTTTCGGCATTTAATTAGCCGGCCTGCTTGAACACACAACATTCTCTGTTTGTGTGATTGGTTGGCTTGTCGGGGTGTCGTGGATTTGACACAAGCGATCCAGTATGCGATCCAAACTGGACAGAGCCGGAGTACTTCTTTTAAATAGCTTTTTCTGCTGACCGGATCTAGAGCCTCTGGATCCTACATTGACTATCGTATCCTCGGTGTTATCGCCGTTATCGCGGCGCTTTGATCTATTATGACGTTGTCTGCCATTGGCATCTTTGGTACCCGAAGTGCCTGGATTCCTCGATGAGTTATTGCTGTGAGCCAGCCAGCTATCCTCGCCCGTGCAAAAGCGGGTCATGAGTGTTGTGAGGGCTACCATAGACTTCGGCATCTCCTGGCCAAGGTGGCGGGCAAGCCACTCGTCACAGATGTTGTGCTTGAATGCCGCAAGGGCCTCTGCGTCCGGACAGTCGACAATTTGGTTTTTCTTAGTCAGGAACCGAGTCCAGAATTGTCTGGCCGATTCCCCTGGCTGCTGAGTTATATGGCTGAAGTCATCAGCATCTGGTGGTCGCACATAAGTGCCCTAGAAGTTGTCCAGGAATGCGTCTTCTAGATCCTCCCAACTGCCGACGGAGTCTACTGGCAAGCTATTCAGCCAATGCCGAGCTGGTCCTTTGAGTTTTAGTGGGATGTACTTGATGGCATGTAGATCATCACCGCGAGCCATGTGGATGTGAAGGAGGAAATCCCAATCCATACAGCGGGATCTGTTGTACCATCATATGCTTCGATATTTACGGGTGTGAAACCCTCCGGGAATTCGTGATTCATAACTTCATCAGTGAAGCATAGGGGGTGTGCGGCGCCTCTGTGTCGGGCTATATCCCGACGCAGTTCATATGAGTCTTGTTTGTTGTATTCGGCCCGGCCGGATTTGCTTTTGGTGTATCCGGTGTGACGATCATCGTCCCGTGTTGGCGCGCATGCCCATGACCCGTATATTGACCTTGCAAGTTTGCCTTACTATCCAATATGTCTCGTAGGTCCCGTGTGTTGCCCTGAGCCTTGGTATTTTGGATTGAGTGGCGGTGGGGTGCAGGTCGAACTTCAGGCTGAAACGCCTCTTTGGCTCGGCCATGCAGTGGCCGGTCCGCCGCATCGTACACTGGTGCATGAGGTTTCAATGCTTCCTCCTCGATGTGAGGTAGCAACCTGCGTTTTGGGTAACTCTTGGAGGGGCGCTCGAGTTCGTATTCCTCGGCCACAAGGACGTCGTTCCATCTGTCTGCTAGCAAGTCTTGATCAGCTTGAAGCTGTTGTTGGTTTTTCTTCAGGCTATTTGATGTGGCCATAAGCCAGTGCTTGAAGCGCTCCTGTTCGACGGGGTCCTTAGGCACTATAAATTCTTCGTCACCGAGGCTCGCCTCGTCTTCAGAGAGAGGCATGTAATTGTCCTCCTCCGGTTCTCCATCTGCTGCCTGCTCTGGAGGGCTGGCTTGTTCATCCTCTGGCTCTATATCGTGCTGGAGGGGATTGTGCTTGTCTTCGGCGCTAGCTGGAGTGTTATTATCTCCTGTGCCCGTATTACAACTTTTTCTGTGGCAGGACTTAGAGCGGCGCCGCTGACGTTGGCGCTTCTGTTGCTTCTTGGAGGGGTCATCCTCCGTTGTCTCGTCGCCATTACCTTCTTTGGGGGTGTCCACCATGTATATACCATATGATGAGGTAGTGGCCCAGCGCCCTGTAGGCGGTGGTTCCTGCTCGTCTCCTGCATCGTCGTCCATACCGTCGATGTCTTCGGAGTCGAAGTCGAGCATGTCGGTTAAATCATCGACAGTGGCTACTAAGTGGGTGGTGGGTGGGCAGTGAATTTCTTCATCGTCCACATCCCATTCTAGTCGGACATAGTTCGACCAAGGTTCTCCTGACAGGGAGAGAGACCTTAATGAATTTAGCACATCACCGAAAGGTGAGTGCTGAAAGATATCCGCGGAGGTGAACTCCATGATCGGCGCCCAGTCGAATTCGACTGGCACGGATGTAAGTGGCTCGGAGTCCGTGGCCGGAGATGAATCCAGGGGTTCGGTCACACGGCTCCCGTAAGGGGTGAAGTCAGTATCCGGCTCTATCACCACTGGGAGTGCGGCGTCCATGGGGGGTCTATCCCTCCGCTCTCGGATGGCGTGATTTTGCTCCGGATTGACGGCCAGAGTAGTTGCAGATGCGATCTCCCAAATATTGTCTGACGGCAGAGTTACGTCATGCTCGTCGTGACTGTGCGGCACACCTGACATGGGCTCGAATCCGTTGAAGATCAAGTCTCTATGGATGTCGGCAGTGTAGTTTAAGTTTCCGAACCTAACCTGATGGCCAGGGGCGTAGCTCTCGATCTGCTCCAGATGGCCAAGCGAATTGGCCCGCAGTGCAAAGCCACCAAATACAAAGATCTGTCCGGGGAGGAAAACCTCACCCTGGACCGCATCGTTACTGATGATCGAAGGAGCCATCAAACCTTATGGCGATGGCACAGTTGAGCTCTCAATGAAAGCACCGATTTCGGTGTCAAAACCGGCGGATCTTGGGTAGGGGGTCCCGAACTGTGCGTCTAAGGCGGATGGTAACATGAGGCAGGGGACACGATGTTTACCCAGGTTCGGGCCCTCTTGATGGAGGTAATACCCTACGTCCTGCTTGATTGTTCTTGATGATATGAGTATTACAAGAGTTGATCTACCACGAGATTGTAGAGGCTAAACGCTAGAAGCTAGCCTATGGTATGATTGTCTATTGTCCTACGGACTAAACCCTCCGGTTTATATAGACACCGGAGGGGGATAGGGTTACACAAGGTCGGTTACAAGGGAGGAGATCTACATATCCATATTGCTTAGCTTGCCTTCCATGCTAAGGAGAGTTCCATCCGGACACGGGACGAAGTCTTCAATCTTGTATCTTCATAGTCCAACAGTCCGGCTGTCCGGAGACCCCCTAATCCAGGACTCCCTTAGTCTCCAAGAAAGCTGATAAAAACTATATTGAAGACACTAAGACAACCCCAAAGTCCTATCTTGATGTAGTGTTCGAGTTACTGGCTACTACTGCTGGCACCAGCTCTTCGAACTCGCTGCCCGAATCATTTCGGCTTCTTGAGTATCAACTTCAAGTTTAAAGACATCGATCAGATGTTATGCGACAGGAAGCCAAAAGGACTGAGGAAGTCCCTATAGAATTCAGATGCATACTTCTGGTGCAACAGAAAGTGTTGGAGGATTTAAGCGCCAAACAAGAGAAAGTAAATAAAGTTGCTAAGCATCTTGCCAGCATTATGGGTACCCAGGATATTGTTTCTTGAGCTCTTCTAAAGTGGTTTCAGTTATGGACTTGTTTTGCTGCGGCGTTTGTATGCTACTTTGTTCCCTATATTTGCACTGGTGGTGAACTTTGATGCCCAGTGGATGTAATATGTGTAATAGCCGTGATAGCCTAGCATAAGTTGCTTGCATGTTTATTTCCTTATTATCTTGTTTATTTGTTTTCTTGTAGTCAGTGCAGTTCTTTTTCCGTGGTTTGCTAGTGGCCACAATAACCTATTTTTTAAAACTAGGCCACATTAACCATGGGCTACATATTTACTGTAGTTAACATGGGCCTCGTACGGGCCGTACAAACAATGGGCCTTCTAAGGGCTGTAGAAACAATGGGCCTTCTATGGGGCATAGAAACCATGTGCCTTATACAGGTCATTGACACAATGGGCCTTCTACGGGCCGTATCATCAATGGGCCTTCTATGGGTCGTATGACCGGTTGGCCAAACATGGGCCAATAACAGACCACATTATGGTTATAAATGGGCTAGAGTTGAAATCGTCGTTCATGGGCCGACCATAACGGGCCATCGTTAATCGGCCGTATTTGATGACGCAATGAAAACGGCCGAACGTATTAACGGGCCACAAACGGGCCGACTGTAACCATGGGTTGAATTTGGCCCACAAGCTGAAAATGACAGTAACAGGCCGAAAGTAAACGAATGCTGGAAATGAGCCCAAGAATAAATGGGCCCTGAGAAGGCTGAGAGATAACATGGGCTGGAAATGGCCCAACAGAATAATGGGCCGTTAATGGGTATAAAGTGATACACTGTTCATCACGGGCCAGTTTTACCACGGATCGTTAATGGGCCGAGGGTTACTAAGGGCCTCATATGGGCTGAAAGCCATCATGGGCCATACATGGGCCAGAAGTTAAAACAGGCTGGAATTATATTGGACGGCCCAGATGACGCTATTGGGACTAATTCGGATAGGCCATAAACGGGCCCTGGATTAGCGGGTTGTAAATGGGCTATATGCAAACAGGCCATTAAAAGGCTTGCCGTGGGCCAGCCAGCCACCTTTTGGCGAAGTCAAACAGGCCGACCTTTTCACAGGAATGGGCCTCTGTTAGGCCGTGCCACGTGTCAACGTATCATAGGCGCTTTGGGTCCAATGAGTGGATGACATCTGTCCCAATGGCGAGCCGACACGTGTTCCCTCTAGCCAATGATGATTTTACACGTGAAAAATCCCCATTGGTCGGGGCTGTTGATGGGTTATCGGATCCAAAACCGGACCTGATAGCTTAAC
Source organism: Triticum aestivum (assembly GCF_018294505.1). Taxonomy (NCBI): domain Eukaryota; kingdom Viridiplantae; phylum Streptophyta; class Magnoliopsida; order Poales; family Poaceae; genus Triticum; species Triticum aestivum. The sequence goes on along the minus strand of NC_057797.1, from coordinate 173,140,180 downwards.
GGCGTTCTGTTACAGTGGATGCCATGTGTCGTCCACCCTTGACGAAAGCACTTTTGTGACACGTGATTTATCATCATGGAAGTGGACACTTTCGTGATGATAATTTTTGTAATGTCATGGAACACTTCTACGATAGCACAGGTATGACTATCTTGATTCTGTCATAAAATTGTCATGGATGTACATGCATGACAAAAAATGTGACCTACCGTGACAAACACGTATCGTCACGGAAGTGTATTTTTTTGTAGTGCCTGCCGAGAATGACGAGGAGGAGGAAAGAAATTCTCCCCCGAGGGGGAAGGAAGAAAAGGGTGGCCTCCACGGATCTGGAGGTAGAGGCGTCCAAGAGAGGGAGGGTCTCCCTTGAGGACGATTCCGAATCGTACACCGAAAGCATCCCTGAGTGGCATCCCAGGAAGAAGCCCCTGGCAGGATCGTAAGTACTCAAAGGAACTTACACACATATATATCCAGCTTTTTACTTAGTGGTTTTAATGTGTTGAATCATGTGCTGCAGACCGGCTCTTGCTCACTTCCAACGATCCTCATCTTCGAGGAATTCGCTGGATCCAAAGGTGATGGACAGCGGTTCGCTTCCGCCGGCCTCCTCCCCCAAGACTACGAACGACGCCGAAGTGTTGTCCCGAAGGACCCTCCCAGGCCAGGGAGAGGTACAGGAGGCCGCCGAGGTGGTGCCATAGGGTGAAACCTCGGCTGCCGGACATATGGGGGAGCAGACCCCCTTGGAGACTAGCGACGGGGGCCATACCCAATTCGGCCCCCAGCCGAATACTATTCCGGAGGCCCATACGGCTCCGGAATCAGGTAAGCAGTCTCCTTCGAAAGGAGGAGGTGCACCTATTCCACTGGTGACCTCTGTCCATCCAGAGACACCAGATACTCTTCTGGAAGCGCTCCAGGGTGCTTCCATTGTAGAGGAACACCGTATCCTGATGGGTACGGTGGTTGAGAGGGTTCAGTCCGCTAAGAGCGGACTAACCGAAGCCTGCGCCAGCCTTCTAACAGGCTTTGAGGTACGTGACGCAATTTATACTAAAAGAACGCCGTAGTACAGACAGTAGCCCATGAGACTCTGTCCGGTGTTCGAAAAGAATGCCGGACTGAGGATCGAATAATTTTCACACGAGACTAATCATATATGTCTATGTGAATAATCAGGCGTCGATGCTGGCTGCGACCTTCCATTCTGCCGAAGTGGCCGAACTGAAGCAGAGGTTGGAGTAGGCCGATGAAGAGCTCGGCCGCGTCAAAAAGCAGCTTGAGGACAAGCAATGTGCGTAATGACCTATTAGGATCATTAAAATGATAAGAATTGTTTGTGTTGATCACATTAATATGATGCTTCATAGGAGCTGCAGCCGAGGTAGAGTCCCTCCAGAAGGCTCTGAGCGAGACCCAGAAGAGGGCGGAGAAGGAATAATACGCCCGCCAAAAACACGAGTCAAGGGTCGGGGAGGTTCAGCAGGAGCTCGAGGATGCCGCAAAGAAGTGTGAGTCCTTGGAGCGCAAGGTTGCAGACCAAGAGTACGAACTTGCTAAGGCCCGCCAAAGCGCACAAGAGGCCCGGGTTGAAGCCCAGGGCGCCTTCCGGGAGGTCCAGGAGGCCAAGCAAATTGCAGCGGGTAAGACCTTTATTATGCAGATCAAATTTGTGAAGAAAAGGTACCTCTTACTGACCCGGATTTGGAGTTCTCCAGGAGCGTTTGCGGATCTGCCTCGCAGTGTGGCTGATGCTACAGAGTTCTTCCGAGCCAAGGAGGGGAGCTCATCAAAGAAGTTGTTCTGGTCGCAATACCTTGCGCTAGAGCATCCAGTGGCCCTCAGGGATCAGCTGAAATAGCTATCCGAACTGCATAGGGTGGCCGGATTGGCCATGAGCGATTTAGTAATCCGTCTATGGCCTGCCGAAGCCGTACCCAGCAGCCATTTCAGGCTCATGAAGTGGCTGGTCGATGCGTGTCCTTGGCTTGATGCCATAAAGTGATCGGACTGCATCAAAGGTGCGTGGATGGCCTTCGCCCGTGTCAAGGTGCAGTGGGCGAAGATGAACGCCATCAAGCTTGCGACCGAGGGGCCGCCTAAGGGCAAGGAGTACCGCACACCCGAGCGCTATTTTGATGACGTCCTGGAAGGATCCAGCATTGTAGCGGGCCAGTGTGTGAAGAACAATATCTTTGAATGAATGTATTTGTGTTTTATGGAACAAAGCCTATATGTAATATATTGCTTATTGTTTTTCAAAAATATTTCCTCCTGTGCTGTTGTTTATTTAAATCTAAGAGTTGTCCAGTCGTCGGCTTCAGCCCCCACGTAGATAGTACGGGGGTGTTCGGATTGAAACCTAAACACACTTGACCCAAGAGTTTGGTCCTTGAAGGAGGTGTTTAGTGCATCGAACCAAGCAATCGGACTATGTGGCTTTATCACCCTCACTTAGCCATAGGAGTTTGACAAGATAGGAGTATAGGCGCAGCCCCTAGTTTGTTTATCCGGACTAGGGGCTGTAAACACCTAATCGGGTGGAAGTCGATCCTTCGCGTAATGCGGAAGAAAAATTGCAAGAGATTTTAGCCACCGAATAGCTGACCAGCTCTCGTCGCATCATGACAGTCAGTTTTCGGCTTTCTCTACTGAGGTGTTTATCCGGGTGAACCGGAAACACAATCGCAGTAGTTCTCTCTTTACTACCCTAGCTGATAAAGCGGAACGTAAGGTAGCAAGCACAGGAGCTGGGCAACCCAACTATTGACCAAAGACATGATTTAGAGTCGATGCATATAATGCAATATTCAGGGCGCCGAATTGTACTGTAAAAAGTGTTTGGACTTGTTGCCAACATATGGAGCGCAAAGGAGCCCCTGGCGGGTTAAGTCATACCAAACTGTATGGGTGCAATTGATAAAAATAGTTTAAGTATAATAAAGGAGTAAGCAAATGCCACATATGTTGGGACGCCAACTATTTCCGTTGTGATCTTATTGATACGTCAAGGCGTATTTGTACAAATAATGCAGTAAGCAACCAGGCTATTTAACATGCCGAGGCCAAGGGGAAGCTATGTGCGTGTAGGATC